>NC_056527.1:167313860-167321327 GCF_019175285.1 Sceloporus undulatus | reverse complement strand
ATAATAATAATAATAATAATAATAATAATAATAATAATAATAATAATAATTCCTTTACAGGGTGCCCTGGAGTGGATTCACTGCCACTGACATGGGAGGAACCAGCTGCTACAAGGGTTGACCAGCTGTCCTCCTTTTCCAAGACATGCACACATGTGCAAGAAAACCTAGGATACTGCCATTTCATTTACTTTCATGCAAGTCTCATTGTTTTCCATGGAAATTACTTCCATATATAGATAGATAGATAGATAGATAGAGAGAGAGAGAGAGAGAGAGCATGAGTCTCTGAGGCTGCATCTGCACTGAAGAAATAATGCAGTTTGACACCACTTTAACTGCCAAGGAAACTGGACTAACTGGAAATGTCTTCTCAGTTTCTCATTACTAAAATGGAAATTGCTTTGCTCTTCTTTTTACTGCATATCTGCATTTATTTAAATGGGGTATTGTATGTCAATACTGTATTTGAATTTTGTAAGCTGGTCAGTGAATGCCGTCTTGAGTTCCCTATGTTGGGAGAAAGGCGGGATATAATAAAATAATAATAACTGATGAGTAGAATATATCAATTGTTCTGCAATGACACATTTTGCCAGGAGAGGGCAGATCCATGTACGCCTCTGATCTAATAATCCTTTAAGATCTTTCCGGACCGAGATAATTTCCAATCTTGCTTCCAGACGTCAGAATATGGTCAGATCTTTGTGTAACATTTGTCTATGTTTTTCTTTCCTGAGGTCCCAGGAGAATTTGTAGCATGGCATACTATCTATCCCCACCTGGAAAATGTAGGAAATAATGTGGCTTATACATTTGTTGTGGTCACTTTTTAGAAAACTAGTAATTTTAAGACTATCTGTCAGACTGGACAATTGCAAACATAGCAGGGGGCATTTCCCCCCTTTCTGTGCCCACCTGGCAGGCCGCAGCAGGGCATCTCAGAGCTCCCAAAGTGATGTACTGTCACTTCTGGATGACAGTCTGGCCAATTTTTTGTCTGTTTTGGGAAGACGGAAAAATTCAGAGAAGTCTCTTGAGGTGGTACGGAGAGATCTGGATAAGAAGAAAATCATCTCATCTGAGATGTGGCGCTGGAGAAGAGTACTTAGGATACCGTGGATCATGGTCAAAAACAAGATGAATGGGCTTTAGAACAGATTGAGCCCAAACTCTCCCCGGAAGCCAAGATGATCGAATTGAGGCCGTCGTATTTTGGCCACATAATGAGAAGGCACGACTCATTGGAAAAGACAATAATGCTAGGAAAGGTAGAAGGCAGTAGAAAGAGAGGAAGACCATACACCGGACGGATGCACTCAATGGGGAAGACCATGGGCCTGAATCTACAGGGCAATGGAGGATGTGGGGTCTTGGAGAGATCTTATCCATGGGGTCGCCATGAGTTGGAACTGACTTAAGTCAGTTAACAAGAAGGTAGGAAGGGAAAAATGAGCTTCTGTTCCGCTTTCCACGGGGTGGCAGCAGTCCCTCTCTGGAAGAGCCCTTCCCTTTTGCAGTGCCAGGGTTCCTATAGCAATGGGACTGGCATTACTTCATCCAGAAGGCAGGAAAGCAAAGGCGAACATGGCAGATTAGCTGAACAAAAGAGAGCGCACCGGAGAGGGAGCATACCATCATTGTTCATTGCTCCAACTTTTTCTGCTCATGTGCAAATGCTGGATCAAGGTGGTTAAGACCTTGGAGCGATTTCAACTGGGAAAAAACAGAAAGTCCTTGATTATGTTCCTTTGTCCTTGCTCCTATCTTTTCCTATTTCTATCTATTTGTTTATGGAGTTCTGCATGGGATTTTATCCAGCCTGAAGTACATACGAGGGCTTTTTATTCTCACTCGCCAGATCAGATTAAAATTAATCCAGTATTCCCCAAAATGAAATGATGCACGTCACCATGGCTGTGTTATCCTGGAACTATCTTAGATGGACACCAACCAGGGGTGGAGGGGGGGGGGGGGGGGGGCCGGACCCCCCCCTTCTATTACAAAAATGAATGGTGTGTGCTGCTGCGCCGCTGCACCCAATCCCCATTATAATGGTGGCACTTAGTCTGGACCCCCCCCTTCCTAAAATCCTAGCTACGTCCCTGCACCAACAAAACATTAGCAATTGTTCCCAGGAAAGCAGAATTCAGCAGAGATCAAGCGAGGAAAAAGGGAATGCTAGCAATAAAAGAAAATGATCCTAATGCTTAGTGTAATATTACTAAACCACCTTAATACTTTAACTCCCAAATGAGGTCTCTATTAATGCATGGAAGCATGCAGTCTTCTTCTGGAGATGGGGCAAAGTGAAGCAAAATGGGTATCTACCGGTTGCGATCTGTTAGCATTTTGCTACACTTGTTGAGCAGCGGTTCCACCATCGCCTTTATCACTCTCTTGCTTTGAACGTGTTTGAAAAACCCCTTTTTGTTGCTCCTTGCTTGCCTGGCCAGTCTGAGTTCATTTTGAACTTTAGCTTTCCTGGCATTATTCATGCAAGCTTTGTGTTTTGTCCTTCCTTCCATTCTTTATAATGCTCTTTTTTCTTTTCATTTCCTCCTCTTTACTGTTCTGCCGCATTGGTTTTGTCAGATGTTTCCCATTAAAACTGAACTTGTGTCACCTCATCGCAGTCCCCACAAGTTTTGCATTTCTATTGCTATTCTCACACAAAGCTGTCCATTCCTGGACCCTCGGCTCCATGCATCTGAGGAAGTAGATTCGAGTCGATGAAAGTTCATGCAAGCAGATTATATCATTCAGATGGTTAAGAAAGCCAACCCTTTCTACTTTGAAGGAAAGGCAGCTTGCATTTCCTTCAAAACAAAAAATGGCCCGAGTTAAGTCTTTCAAAAAGCACCAACATTTGCAAGACAAAAAAGGGAGCACAATAATAAATAAACCAGAAGACAACATTTGAGCATGCTTTTGGTTGGTACATACAGCCTCAGAGAAAGAAAAGGCTTCATTGAGCGATACAAAAGCTGCGGAGAGGTTAATATTTCATCTGGAACGGCTGCCCAAGCTGCTGTATCGATGTTTTATTAATACACTTTGCAGAAACCAAAATGCTCAGAAAGACAGGCAGCACTTGAGGGAACCTGTCCAGAAAAGTGGCTGTTCATATAGAAGGATGACAGAAAGATGGAAGCATTTGTCTTTTAATTCTGAATGTGTGAAGTCAGTAACCATTTGTTGAAGAACAGAGTGCCTTACTGGTAAACCCCCTTTGAACAAATTTTGCTAAGAAAGCCCCAGGACAGGTTTGCCTTATAGTCACCATAAGTTGTAAACTACTTGAAGGCATACAACAACAACAGCAACAGTTTCACAGCAGATGCCATTTGAAAAATAGTCCAACACATGAGCAAAACATATATACATATACCATAGCCTGCAACTGTCCAGATTTGGCAGGCAGGGACATTCCTGGTAAGCCATTCCTCTTCTCACTTTCCCAGCTGTTTAAAATGTCCCAGTTTCTCTCTTCTCCTCCCATTTTTCTCCTCCATCCTCAGTTTACTTCAAATAGCTTCTACTTAGTTAATTCAGAATGTTTCCACACTGCAGAATGAATGCAGTTTGGCTCTGCTTTGTATGCTTTTCATTATATTGTTGTTTTTTTAATATTGTGAGCCGTCCTGAGTCCCAGTTTTGGGGAAAGGGCAACATATTAAAATAATAATAATAATTATTATTATTATTATTATTATTATTATTATTATTATTATTAGACTACCATGGTTCAGTGGCATGGAAACCTGGGATGTGTAGTTAGTTGTGGCACCAGAGTTCACTGATAGACAATAGCTCACCAAACTACAGATCCCATAATTCCACAGCATGGAGCCATGGCAGTTAGTGAGGCCAAACTGCATTATTTCTGCAGTGCAGATAAAGCCTCACTCAGGGGGACAGTGGGGGCAGACGAGTCTTATTCTCCCAGGAGGTTCATTTGCTTGATTTGTTTTCCAGGCTTTGCTAAACTTTGTACATAAATTCCTGGGTTTTCTGCTGAACATATTAGTTTTGTGTATTCTTCCTTATTAATAACATTCGTTGTCTAGTCACAGCCTTTTGACCACACTCTGATGTTTCTCAGTGACGTGTCCCAGGTTACATCTATAAGGTTGGAGGGTATGCAGCAGTGTGTGCGCATGAGTATTTCTTACTGGACACACCAGTTACTACTGGACACACAGGGAGAATGTAACAATCTGTTGCAGAGATCTATCAGAACGAAGATATTCCCAATCTGCCTTCTGTCTATCCAAGCTGCAGACTATTCCTGTTTGCTTGGTTTTTTTAGCCCACTTGCCTTCAAAACATATTTTTCTTTCTTCTGTAGGTGATGCAAAATTAAACCTATCGGCTGGAATATTGTTTGTACATTATGCTGGAGCAGGTATGTTAGCGTAGCTAGTCGTGGTAGGAGAGAAAAGTTTGCAGATGTGTTACAGCCATGGAGGAAATCAGGCATCAGACAAACAGATTACTACTAGAGGTGTCAGAGTTTTGTTTGCTTTCCTTTATCACAGCAACACAACCCTGGGGCGAAAAAATGCAAGCAGATATCCTCCAACATTTCAGAGACAAAAACTGAGAAACGCATGGCTGAGCCACATCACAGTCTGGTCAAGATAACCAAAGGTATTCGCCAGGAAGGAGACACAAGCTAGGAGAGGCTGATAAAGGCAAAAGAGGAAGCATGAGCTGTTAATGCCTTACTCATTGTCGCTGGCTATGTGCAAAGCGTAAGGGTGATAATGGTGCTGACCCCAGGGCAATACAAGGAGACTCTAGTGGGCATGTGCAAGATTTTAGCAAATTACAAGTTGCCAGCTTGGCACTGGGGAACCAGTGGAGTAACACCGTGTTAGCTAGGAACTTCCAATATGAGTTGTAAGGATTGAATCATGCACTTGCTTTGAGAACGATCTCCAAGTACCTCTTCCTGTTGCTGAATGTGACTAAAAGGTTGTTCAACCCGCCATCCTTGTTTGCTTTGTTGGCATTAGTGCATTGAGCAATGGAGCCAGCGTTCCTTTTGGGGACATAAAGATTGCAGCAGCTTGTTTTTGCCCAAATCTGGGCCTCATCTTTTCCTTTCGCTCTGCTGAGCTAATTTAGTGCAAACTACTGTCGAACTTCCAACTCAATTGAAGAAGTCAACCAAGACAAAGGGGGAAAGTAGGAGGAGAAACTGACACATTATAAAAGCAGCTGAAAAAGTGGCCAAGCAGCAGTTCGAACCCTGGCCTCCAGAGTTGTAGTCCAATGCTCAAACCACTATGCCATGCTGGCTCTCTATTCCAACACAATACCATCCATATTGTTGATATTAAACCTTCTATTTAAAAAAAACCCTATTGTAATGAATGTACTTCAGCAACACTGATAAATGTGCAGAGGTGCTCAAGTGTGCTTTTCATGTGCAAAACAACCAGGCTGCAAATCCTTACAACTAAATTGGCGTTGCTCCTTTGCCACCTCGCAACTACCTTGTGCTATTCAAGGCATTAAAAACAAGAATAACAGAGAAAAACATTTTGGAACGCTCTTTGGAACGCTTCCTCTTTTTACTGCAACTGAAACAACGCCTGAATATAACGGCGCTTGATAGTTTCGCTGAGTTTGTTTTGCAAGGTATTCTGCTGAGCTAAACACAACTTGCAAATGCGGTGGCTACAAAGATACGGCATCCTTTGCGAGAAAAGCAGCTGGATGGAAAAGTGTGATGGCGGCAGGAAAGGAAGGGGATATTTGGATACCGAGAAACAAAGTCTCCTGCTGGCCCTTTAAGGAAAAGGACTGCGGTAAATTTCCACTCTGCTGCCTACGTGGCAGGAATTGTTTGCCAGGCACAGCCGCAATGCAAGTCGGGAGAGGCCCAGTTTCTCATAATATCCTTTTCGCAAGGTTGCCTGGCAACTGCTTTTGGTATGCAGGGTGTGCGCCCGGCTGTGGGGAGGGTGGTTTCTCCTTCGGCTCAGATGTGGAGCTTATGTGCAAGCAAAGCAAGAGCAGAACCAGCCTCTTTGCTAGAGAGCAATTCTGGAGGACGCATGGCTTCCTTGCCATGCATTCAGTGCACAGTCGAAAATTATCCAGATTCCTTTGCATGCAGATCCTGAGCCGTGCTTCACGAACACTATGGACGATGCTAAAATAAAAATGCAGGCATGACTCAGTTAACAAAACCCTCGAGAAAGAAGCTTCTTAATTAAACCAATTAAACCAGTTTCCTCCCATCCTTACCACAATCTGTCTACACAACACAGAGTCAAATTTGAGTACAGACTGTCTTCAAAAGGAAAGGCCAGTTCTGCTCCGAATCCTCCCTCTTCCTGCCTAAATTGGTTTGAAGTCGAAGGCTTTCATGGCCGGCATCCATAGTTTTTTGTGGGTTTTTCGGGCTATGAGGCCGTGTTCTAGAAGAGTTTATTCCCGACATTTCGCCAGCCGCTGTGCCTTTGGCATCTTCAGAGCGGGCCAGCTCTGAGAAATGAAGGTTGAAATGGTGTTGCGTTAAATAATCTAGGAACAAAAAGTTTGGATGGAATCAGGAATAAGATAGGCAGCCAATGAAGGGACATCAAAAGTAGGCCCCCAATTGTAGCACTTTGGTATTAATTGAAGAGCCATGGCTTCATCTTAACAGAATCCCGGGACTTGTAGTTTGGGAAGGCCCCAAGGTTATCTGCCGGAGAATGCTAGAAAAAACATAAGGAAACAACAGATCCTAGGAATCCATAAGAAAGAACCGCTACAAACTACATTCATGTAATGTGAAAGTGAGAGAAACCCTAGCTAGATAAAGAAGAAGGATGAAGGCGAGGCTGAGGAAGTGTAAAAAGGCTTTGTAAAAAGGTGCTTCCTTGTCAGTGGCTTTGTTAACGGAGGTTTGGATGTACAGGAATAGTAGTGATTACTCAGGGTTGTTGTGCGGATACATGAGGCAAGGCAATGTGACCTATTTTGGACAGTGCTCTGGAACTAAATGGATACCTTGATTTATGCTATGGAAAAATATGTAACACAAACCAAGCCATTTCTCCTAAGAGAACTGCACCTCTCCTTTACACTCCATTTTGAATTTGCTGCGCAGGAAATGCCACTTGGTTTGAAACGTTTAAGTCCTGCAAGAGCCATATTTAGCAAGAGTAGATGGTTAGCCTTTTCAGGCTGTAACTGGAGCATGGATGCTTCCCCTCCCTGGAGAGCGAGGCAGAGGCATGGCACAGTTTGCAAAGTTTTTATTGGCTAAGGAAATGGTAGAGAGGCGCCCATTGCTCCCTAGGCTATATTTAGCTAGCACAAGAGGCAGCAGAAACAAGAGGGAGCTTGCAGTTCTATTGCTTTTCATTGCTCCCAAACCGGATTGAGAGATTTCTTTGGGTATGGATGGGTGTTGGGGTGTGTGTGCAATTTAAATTCAGAGTTTAAAACAACCTGGATGTCTTC
>NC_056527.1:167307685-167313850 GCF_019175285.1 Sceloporus undulatus | reverse complement strand
TGGCTCTCCGAAGTGTATTGTTGGAACCTCAGTTCTTCTCCAGAAGGAAGACGCTAGGACTTTTTCACACGTGGCTATAAAAGCAGAATTTTAATAGGATAAAAGCATCTTTGGATTGTACTTATCACACAATGTTGTGTCAGTCCTGCTGCTACCTTGCATTCTATTTGTTACTGTGCTGCACCCTTTCATTGATGGGCAAAACCTATCAATGGGATCTCAGTCTTGCTGCTATTGCATTACTTTCTTCATGTGATAGCTTCCTTCTGCTACAGTTCCACTCCTCAGGCAGTAACAAGGTCTGAGTGGTCATGATTCTGCTCCTCTCCCCTTCTCCCCTGCCCCCCCCTTCCAACAATTGCAGCCAATGTCCTTCCCAAGGCTGGCTGATGTGTGCACATTCACACAGCATCCCCCCACCTTCCTCCCAAAGCATGGGACTGCTGCATGTATGTGCACACAGTAGCCCCATGCTTTGGGAGTGGAGAGAAGGAGTTATTGTGGCTGCCAATACTTTCCCAAAGCTGGCTGCTGTGAGTACATTCAAGGCCATAAACAATTGTGGCCACCAACTGCCACCTGAATCTGTCTGCTGTGTGAATATGCACACAGCAGCCAGCTTTGGGAAGATGTGGGTGGCTGCACTTGCTTCAAGGAAGCATCAGTGGAATGGTACTTTTGCCCTATAACATTATAACTGGGGGCAGGGTGGGGTAAGAAGGAGTAGGAATTGGCAAACCACCTCTGAGGACTTCTTGCCCAACAAAACCCTATGAAATTCATGAAGTCACCATAGGTCTACAGGCGATCTGAAGGCACACACAAACACACACAGAAAATGTGACCATCATGCCATAGGATCATCTCAGCAAACCATGTCCTCCTTGCCGCATATCTAAGAAATTGCTACAAACAGTCCTGCCCTGAAACAGGTGAAAGAGGAGGAAATAATAGCCAACAAAACTCAAAAGAGTGCTATACTGTGAGACTGTATGCCTCCTAGACCTATCTGGAAGAACCCATAGTTAAAGCACAGTGTCCCCAAATTTTAGCTACCTGATGTGAACAAGTGTTTTCTGGTTTTGGGTGTTCAGGTGCTATAGAGTATTACCTTTGATTCTACACCCAGAAAAGCTCCTATGGACATGGGACAGTTTTATCCCCTGAAATACATCCACCTGCAGCTGGAGGAGGGTCCGAACAGGTATCACCCCTCTTCTAAGGTGTTACCCGCTACAGCCCACATCCTCACACCCTCTTAGTGAAGCCACCATCCATAGACATGCATGCAGATTCATAGCACATGAGTGCCTGTCCATCACCAATGGCTTGTATGTTTGGAAACGTTGCACAAGGGTTAGGGATTTGTGGCTTGACTTCATTCTGGTTTTTTGTTTTGCTCTTGTTGCAGCAGTTGCAAATCTAGCTTCAGCGGCAGCGGAGTGGTTAAACCAAAGACTAACTTGTCTGCACAGAGCTCCAGTCTCCTGTGACAGATTATTGACGGAAGAGCGGCTTCCTTCCCCATCCCCCACGGTTGCAAATACATGTCCTCCATTGAGAAACCAAATGCCACATGACGCACTGCAGCTAGAATTCTTCCTTAGCATGGCATGCACACGGGAGTTTTATATTTCAGAATGTGAAGACGAGGAGATATAATATATATATATATATATATATATATATATATATCTGCATAGCAGGTTGCACAATGAATTGCCTGCAATCCCCATGACACAATTATCTGGAAAATTCCTGGGTGTGGGATTCTGGTATTTGACAGCAGACGCCCTTTAAAAGCAATGCAGAAAAGGTTAGGCAATTTGCAAAATGGAGACTGCTCCACACTCCCAGATCCTGCATTCAGTGGATGAAAATAATAACAAATGGGAAATCTCGCTCTTGGTTTATATGGTTCCCTATACGCAAGCTGGACTCCTGAGCCCCGAAATCTCTATCACTAGGAAGCAGGAGGCTCATGTAGGAAACTGATGGCCTTTTATCCATCACACCCTTGTCTTTTCCTTTCAGTGTAACATATAGATAAGGAGGGTGGATTTCCAAGTGTTACCGCTTGATTTACTTCTTGGGTTTACAAGTGTTCTTTAAGACTGTTCTTGTTTAATTGGCAGACTCCTTGCAAACATCCAAAGTTTCCTGTTGTGTTTGTTGTATTTGTTTGTTGTGGTCAACAGACTAGAACAAACATAGTAATCTCTGGGACAGCCCAAAGGTGTTGCTGGATGGTAGACAAGAGAGGATCATGCGATTTGATCTACGATGCTGATGTTTTCAAGTTGTAAAAATAGCATAAAATCTGGACTCTTGAGAAGCATTCGATGGCTCACTTTGGACCTTTTCCAAGTGGAGCTGTTTCTGCAGAAACAAACTCTTTCCCTACATCTTGCTCACGTTGCTTCTGCGACTCGGACCTCCGCTGGCAACGAATCTCACTCTTCGGAAGCTTGCAATATTGAGTTTCTCGTTCAGATTTCAACCCACCTAAAAGTAATAATGACTGTGAACCAGGGCAAATGAGAATACAGCTTCTGCCCAGAAGACATGCTGCTTTGGGGAAGGAATGATGGGGCCGTTTTAAGAAAGAAAACTGCAGCAACAATGACCCATTTATCATTTAAAAATTAATTGCATCGTGTGGAATTGGAAAAGTGGTATCAAACTGGATTATTTCAGCAGTGTGGCATATGGTTTTCCTCTCCAACCTTGCTAGCATTATTGTCTTTTTTAGTGATCCATGTCTTCTCATGATGTGTCCAAACTACAATAGCCTCAGTTTAGTCATCTTGGCTTCTAGGAAGAATTCAGGCTTGGATGTTTTGGACCCATTTATTTGTCTTTAGGGCCGTCCATGGTATCCTCAACGCTTATCTCCAGCACCAGATGCACTCAAACGGGTCAATTCTCCTTCTATCAGCTTTCTTTGCTTTCCAGCTCTGACATGTGTTTATGTTGATAGGAAATGTGACGGCTTGGGCGATCCTAACTTTTGCAATCAGTTTAATATCTTTGCACTTTAGGATCTTGTCTAGTCCTTTCATAAGTGCTCTCCTCAGTCCTAGTCTTCTTCTGTTTTCGCCCTAATTTCCTTCATCTTGTAGGGACTGAAATAGCTATGAGAAGCTGCCACAGTAAAGTGAGAAAGAAAGGAGCTGAGAAGAAGTGAAGAGAAGCTGTACTGGCTGAGCCGGATTGTTAGTTATCTATAAGCGAATATGCACGACTAGACTTGTCTGTTGGTGAGATGCAAATATAGATTGCTTATACAGATATAGGATGGGAGTATACCTGGCTTGACAACAGTACATGCAAAAGGGATCTGGGAAGTTGAACATGAGACGACAGTGTGATGTGGCAGCTAAAAAAGCCAATGTGGTTCTAGGCTGCATCAATAGGAGTGTAGTGTCTAGATCGAGGGAAGTCATAGTACCACTCTATTCTGCTTTGGTCAGGCCTCCCCTGGAATATTGCTTCCATTTCTGGGTACCACAATTCAAAAAGGATATTGAGAAGCTGGAGCATGTCCAGAGGAGGGCCACCAAAATGGTGAAGGGGCTGGAAACCATGCCCTATGAGGAATGCCTTAGGACCTGGGGATGTTTAGCCTGGAAATGAGAATGTTAAGAGGTGATATGATAGCCCTGTTTAAGTATTTGAAGTCATGTCACATTGAGGATGGAGCAAGCTTGTTCTCTGCTGCTCCAGAGAATAGGACACAATGGAGCAATGGATTCAAGTTACAGAAAAAGAGGGAAAGAGAATCCACTTTAAAAAGGCGAAGGGTCTGGAAACTATGAAGCCCTAAAAGGAGAGACTTAGGGAGCTGGATTATGTTTAGCTTGGAGAAGAGAAAGTTAATAGGTGATATGATAGCCATGCTTAAGTATTTGAAGGATGGAGCAAGTTAAATTTCTGCTGCTCCAGAGAATAGGACACAAAGAAGGAGCAATGGATGCAAACCATAGGAAAAGAGATTCCATCTCAACATTAGGAGGAACTTCCTGACAATAAGAGCTGTTTAGCAGTGGAAGACA
The DNA here is from genome assembly GCF_019175285.1 of Sceloporus undulatus. NCBI lineage: Eukaryota > Metazoa > Chordata > Lepidosauria > Squamata > Phrynosomatidae > Sceloporus > Sceloporus undulatus. The sequence goes on along the minus strand of NC_056527.1, from coordinate 167,309,795 downwards.
CTTCCTTGGAGGGTGATAGAGTCCCCTTCTTTGGAGGTTTTTAAACAGAGGCTGGATGGCCATCTGTCAGGGATGCTTCGATGGAGAGTTCCTGCATGGCAGAAGAATGGGGTTGGACTGGATGGCCCTTGCAGTTTCTTCCAAATCCATGATTCTTTATCACACTGGGGATGATTTCGGCATTAAAGAGAAATTAAAACCCATTTAAAGTGTCCCGCAAACGAAGCAGAAATGGCGACCAATTGTGCGAATGATTATCACATGCAGTTGCACAAATAAAGCGATATGAGAAATGCATCATTGATGAAATCCGGAAAGTAAAAAGATGCACGTCAATGCTTCTTTGTGACCACTTTAAAGGCGGGTTTTGTGCGACGTCGTGTGAAATTGTTGTGCATAATTATGCGATTTCTCCCCCAGGATACTCATAGGATAAACTCCTCATGTGAGGAACTCCTATATCTACAGTGTAAACATATTACTTTTATATGCTTTAGAGCTATAGAAGTTTTAAAAGGTTTTAATCGCTTTTGTGATTTGGGGGCTGAAACCTGTATTTGGCTGCCATGAATAAAGTGTACTACAGTATATATGTCTTTTTGGCTCAATTTTGCTCATCTATGGCCTATTTCATGAATCACGATCCCCTCACAGACAGTTCTAGTCAGGACTGTATTGGGAAATCTGAGGTCCTAATGTATTGTTGATAGTAAGGCATTCATAACTCAGTGCCTTGTAGATATGGGTGGATTCAATACACAGTGCAGAAATAATCTGGTTTGAGGCCGCTTTAAACTTTATTTATTTATTTATTTGGTATGTTTAAAACGCCAAAAAATAAAAATGGCGGCTCAGGTAGCAACGAAGGTAGGAAGTGGCAGCCGAGGCGGCGTCGGCAACCAATCAGATTCCGAGTAAGCCTGGGTTCAGCGGAGAGCGTCCACCAATGGGATGGAAGGGTTAGGCAAACCAATGGGGAGGAGAGTTGTGCGCACGCGTAGACGGAGCAGTATATAAATGAGCGAAGGAAAAAAGATGGCGGCCAGTCGTTGGCGCCGAGGCCCCGCCCACTTCGAGCCCTCCATCTGCAGAGGCAAAGGCAGCGGCGGCGGCCATTTTGTGATGCCGGGCAGGGGCTCTTGGGTTGGGGGAGGGGAGAGGAGGAAAGCTCCGCTCTGAGGAGAAGAAGAAGGCGAGCAGAGGCTCCCCTTCCCTCACAGACGCTCAGCAAGATGGCCGGGGAGGACGCAGAAGCAGCCGCGGCGGCTGCTGCTTCTCCTCTCGGCGCGGCTTCCTCGCCTTTCTGGCCGCCTCTGAGGGGTCGAACTAGGCCTAAGTCCCCCCAAAATGGGCCTTTTTTTTAATATCCCCCCCTTTTTAATGAAGGGAAATGAACGCCTCTCGTGCTTCGTTGGAGCGGGGCTCCGGTCCTCGGTTCCCGGTGGCTCTCCGTCTCCTTCCCCGGAGGAGAAGGAGGTGAGTATCTCCCCGGTTCCTCCGTATTTGGATAACATTCTTATTGTTCTCCATCTTTCCTCCATTCGCCCGCCTTTGTCTCTTTGTCCTTAAAGCAAGGCGCCCTTGAAGCGGGAGAGGGAGGCGAGGAAGGGGGGAAAAGGTCGCCCCTTCGCCTCCCTTTCAGCCCTGGCTCCCTTCAGGACCCTCCGTCGCCATCGGGGAGCCTTCCTAAGAGTTTGGGGGTCTTTTTTCGGGGGGAGGAATAGGTAAGAGGACCCCAAAAGGGAGGGAAAAAGAGCCCCACTTTCCTCCCCCATTTTGACCCCTTTCGCTCCTTAATTCTCGAAGGACGTTAGAGGATAATATTGGGGAGCCTCTTTTCGTTGTCTTTTGGGGTGTCCTTTTAAGAATTGGGGGGTTGGTTTTTAATGGGGAGGGGGTCTAAGGAGTCTGAAAGCCTGGAAAGGGGGAGAGAAGGGAAAATGGTCATTATTATTATCATTATAAACACCCCCCCCCTTAGTTTCTCCTTTTCTTATTTTCAATGTGTGCTTAAAGAACCCACATTAGTTGGAATTGAATTGATTCTAGATATTTTTTTGGGGGGGGGGGGTTCAGATGCCTTGAGCCTTGAAGGGGGAGAGAAAGAGAG
>NC_056527.1:167284325-167307585 GCF_019175285.1 Sceloporus undulatus | reverse complement strand
GGGGGGTTGGTTTTTAATGGGGAGGGGGTCTAAGGAGTCTGAAAGCCTGGAAAGGGGGAGAGAAGGGAAAATGGTCATTATTATTATCATTATAAACACCCCCCCCCCCTTAGTTTCTCCTTTTCTTATTTTCATGGTGTGTTTAAAGAACCCACATTAGTTGGAATTGAATTGATTCTAGATATTTTTTGGGGGGGGTTCAGATGCCTTGAGCCTTGAAGGGGGAGAGAAAGAGAGTAAAATTAGTATTATTATTATTATTATTATTATTATTAACACACACACCCCTCTTGACTTTACTTTGGTTATTTTCAGTGGACTTAAAACTCCACATTTGTCACAATCTGAATTGTGTGGTTTTTTTTGGGGGGGGGGGCATTCACGACTAAAATCCAAGGCTGTAAGTGGAGGTTATTTTGGGGAGGTGGGCTGCTTTCCCTTTGTGTCTCAATTGGAGTGGGGTGTGGACTCCCCATTCCCAATTGAGCCCCCCAATTCGAATCAAAAGGAGAGCTGGGTGCGGATCCTGACATTGAAGGAGGCTTCTTCGTGTATCATCCTCACAACCACAACCACAGCCGCCATTGGGAACTGCAGCTTGCTCTGTCTTCTTGCCCACCCCTCCTTCCCTCCTTCCCTTCCTCTCAGATCCTCTGCATCAGAAATTTGGGGGTCCTTGCACCCCAAACCTATATGGCAAGCTCACCCTATATACATGTGTGTCTATGGGGGGGTCTTTGTGTATTGTTTTTCTTCCTACAGAAGACCCCACCAGAAGAAGAAGTAGAAGAAGAGAGAGGAATGGATGGAGGAGGACGCTTGGCCGCCCCAATGCAGCATTTATATGGGGTGGGGTGAGGGTCTGCAGCAAATGGAGGACAACACCACCACCGCCATCTCCCACCCTCCTAAAATATTTGGGGAGGAGGAGGGGGGGGGAGAAAAAGGTGCATTGTGGTTCCTTATAGGTCCTGAGCACTTTAAAGGGGTGGCTGCTGTTCTTCTTTGGTCCTTGGAGGAGGAGGAGAAGAAGAAGAAGGGGAAGCAGGGCTCTCTCTTTGCTGTAAGAACAAAAGACGCCATGTCTGTCTCTTCCTCTCATATATAAAACCTGTTTTTTCCCCTTATTTCCAGGGTGTTGGCTTTTAACTCTTTGTCAACTAGTTCTAGGGAGGCAAGCTGGAGAAAAGGCTGATCTCTTTCTTTGTGGTGAAAACAGACATCTGTATCTATATCTATATCTATATATGCATTAGCTCAGAGAAAGAGGTTGTTTGTGAGTGTTGTTTCAGCCAGGAAGCTGCAGTCACTGGTTTCCATCTTCTGAGGTTGTGGCAAAGTGCTTTTCGGCGCGCAAAGCTTTGAGGTTTGTGATGAAATACGTAAGTTGACTTAAAAAATACAGAAACCTCCTGCGTCTGTGCCATTTGTATAATTCAGTATACTTCTGTATAAGAGCCAGTGTCCGTGGCGTTGAGCTAGATGGATATAACAAGCAAGTAGTTTAAAAGTTACCGAAGGCGTTTCTCCTTGTGGTCTTGTTCTTACTTGGTTGGGATTTCCTGGCGTTGTCCTTACGGTAAATCTTAATTCTTAAAAGAGCTCAGTTTGTTGAATTTCTAGTGTATGCTTCATTGGTTTAGTTAGCAGTTACTGTTTTGTGACCTCTAGAAGTCTTCAAATCTTGGGTGTTGCGACTTCCAATTAGACATTTCTGTTTTTTGGACGGTCTTCACCGATGTTTTGATCGATTGTTTTGTCAACTGACCCAGTCCTTACCTTGAAATGTTTGTTTCTTTTCCATTTAAGTGTCCCATTGAAGGTGTCTTAGACCTTGAGTGACTTAAGAAGTTTAGCAGAGAAGAGAATTCTAGCAGCCATTGACTATATTTTTAGCTTGTTAGTAGGGTTATTTTTGAAAGCCATTGGCGCCCGACTGGTTTGAGTTGATGGCAGAAAAGCAATGGTCTTGCAGCAAGTTGGCTTTTATTCCTGAGATAAACGTATTTTTATGGATCAGGATCGATTATAAAACTGTGGAGCTGACCTTGTAATTTTCCAGAAAGGCTGGAAAGTTCTAGGCTGTTTTGCTTTGGATAAAAATAACTGTCACCAAGGTATATAAAGACCTTTTATATCAATGCATTTGAGTGGAGCTGAAGTCGGACGTCAGGATTGTAGAATTCAAACCAGGTAGAAAATAATGGCTGGTGGTATCTAGGTACTATACTTTAATCCATGATTTCAAATAGTAGAAGTTTTCTAAATGTGTGTGTAGTTGTTTGGATGTTGTTGGTAATTCAGAAGTATAAACATATTTGATTTCTCCTTCCAGTAACCTTCCATCTGGCTAAAACGTTGCTTTGGGGATAAATGTCCATAATAACACCTCCCTCATGTTTTGTCTTATGCGAAGGGGAAAATACCATAGATCCCTTTATGCTTCCTTTGAATAGTGTGACAAATAGTTTTAATACATGGTCTGACTTTGACATAACGTTCCGTATTTTGTTTCATGTTTTGATACATCTTATCTCATGGTGGCAAAACGTTAAACATTTTTCATTAAATCAAACATCTTTTGCTTTGTTTAGGTATTCTTTGAATGTTCAGAAGTTGCGTAACTAATGGCTTTCAAGAGCTGCAGAGAATTATTAAGGTAAGAATCGCTTGAACTGGCTTTAATGGTTGCTTTCTGTTTGAAGTAGACATTTCCTTTCTATTTAATTTCTCACAACAAAGTTCTGTCCTGCTAAACCTGAATTGAGTGTGAACATTTATTTTTAGAGGAATGAAAGCAGGATGAATTGTATTATTTCTTTAACAAAACAAATTGTAAAAATGCCTTTCTTGAAACAAGCCCTATTGATTTCACTGAATATATTTCTAATACGTTTAAACATGCAAAGTTAACCTTTGGAATTTTATTACTTCCGAATAAAAAGGTTGAGGTTCATATTGCTACTTCAGAAGTAAATACACACTTTCAGTGGCTTGAACAAAGATGATTAAAGGCATTGTCGTGGGAAATGAAAGGCAACTTTAAATGCCGAAGCCACCTTTAGAGAAATCAACGCCATGCGTAACGTACTGCAATCTAATACACTTCAGTACAATTTCTGGAGACATAGGGTCTATCCATAGCTTTTTTTTCTCCATGAAAAATATTTTGCTATTCATTAGAGGTAGCTGCTATAATGTGCTAAACATCACAGTTGTTACTCCTCAGTTGGACACCACTCTTTAACACAAGCTTTCAACTTCTCTTTAAAGATTGCATCAGGTTTTGGGAACAGAAGATTCAGCAGGACCCAGGAGAAAACAAGTTAATTGCTTAAGGTATGTTTATTTACACTTGAATAATACAGATGCTTTTCTGTCTTCATTTATTTTCAACCTTCAAACTTGACAGAGTCCACACTTTTTGTTTCCATGGCTGAGTTGCAGCATTAGCCACTTTCCAGTTTAGAGCTCATTCTCCATAAGACTGTCTTGTCTGCTAAAAACTCCCAATTCTCAAGACACGATACCTTCAGTAATCTGAGATTTCTTAATGTATTGCATTAACATATACACACCTGGTGACCGTAACAAATATGCTCAGCTACTTACTTCTGTTAGTTTAACAGGAAATACACTCTACAATACTGTAAACGTACCTCTGCTTTGCTTAATACAATGTTGGTTGGTTTTGAACGTGTAGTTTTAAAATATTTCTGCTGTGTGACACATTAAAATGAGATATTTTATCAAGTGTCACATAGATTTTGCACTCCCAAGTCAATTTTAAGTTTCAGAATATATTTAATACATTTAAAGCCTTTAACATTTATTATCACCGCAGCAAAAGAAAATGTTGCTTTGCTCAGGAATGGCTAAAGTTTGATAATCTTGTTTTAAAATGTATCAATACATTTAGTACAGGTTAGTCCATTAATGTGACTGAAAGTTATTTACTTTTCAGTTAATGTATATCTTGCAAATTGTGAATTTGGCTTTGTCCTTCTAAGAGGAAATTGTTGTAGGAAAGTGTGTTTGGATTATGCTGTTACTTTCACCCAAATATCTGGTTCCTTTATTCATCCAGAGTCGGGAACATTGCAAAAAGAAAAACCTACAACAGCTTTAGTTTATGGAAATTCCTTTAGAACAGCAGAACCCTGCAGAATTTTAGGTTAACTCCCATAATGTGACAATACATTGAAAAATACCTTGCTACAAAGGATGTGCATGGAAACAGGAAAATAAATGCCATGGGTTTCATGCGTTTTGCTGTGTCTCATAGCTTGCTGAAGAGCCATTAAGGACTCTTCAGCCAGGCTAAAGAGCCACTTAATACCTCTTTGGCCATTTATGCCATAAACAATCTAATGTTGCTTGGAAATCTCTGATCTGCCAGTGCTGATTTTGGGGGGAAAGAAAATAATCAGCCTGTGAAAAATCATGAAGGTCGGAATCTCATTGGATCCTGTTATGTTTGCCAGAATGTCTGGTGCCTTCCTTCATCAAGCAGTCTCCAATGTGCCATGAAAATTTGTTCTGGAGGACTGGGAAGACCTTTTGGACAGGGTTTTGGTGCATGAAAAGCTCCTTGGGAGGAAGAAGAAAACCCTTAGTTTTAGGATACCAAAGTATTTGGATCTTATTTTAGTGAGGTCTGCTACAGTCATAACTAGTTATATGTGTATCAGCAATTTGGATTTCCTGTTTAATCTTTTTCTTCCTCCGATCTCTAAAGCCAGATGTTTTGAACAATGAAATGCAGAGAGAAATACACAAGTAGATCGTCGGTTTAATTAACCTGCTAAAAATGTAGTTCTGAGGACAATTACCTGAAAATTATGTGACTGTGCAATTTGGTTCAGGAAAAAAGTGCTCTGGAACAGGAGCCTGATCTGTGTTTGGTTTTCAGTCGAACCAGTTAAGCAAGCCCAGTGTTGACTTTGGCACACAAATAGATTCTGGTGTATTATATCCTTGCCACAAATTGGCAGCGGTTATCTAAAATACACCTTTCCAAAATCAACGTTTACTCCTAAGTCAGGGAACAGTTGAAGGACCAAAGTATCTGTAGTGGTTTACACTTGATTTGATTTGCCCAAAGGCTTTGCTCTAGTCTTTGAGCCATTGATAGCCAGTCCCTGTTGAGTTTCCAGGAAGGAAAGAAAGAAACAACTGTGGTCAATGGACACAAGTGCAGGGATGGTCAGTCTTGGTCAAATTGGGGGAAAGTAATTACTGGTTGCCCATACCAGATAGCCTAAGAAATGCACCTGAGCTTATTCTCTTCCTCATGGAGGACCTAGTTTTGATGCTGTTTGAAATGCATCCTACCCAATATATCAAACGTGGAAGCTTTTAAGTACCCCTTGGGATGGGTTTTCCAGTCTAGCAGCATTGCATTGAAAATTATGCCTGCAAAAAATTGCCCCAGTATCAGAACAGCCCTAATAGCAGCAGTAAAAACATATTTGCACCTTGCTTTAGTGGAAAAGATAATGGCTTCTGATAGAGGTGTCATAAACACAATGTTAGCATTGCGAAGTCTGTAATTTAGCCAGCTTTGTGATTTGCTGGTGGTGTTGTGATGCTTAAGCTAGTTAGCTTCCTGATAGATTTGAACTTGATAATGCTAAAACACTTCTTTTTTTCTGTTCTGCTGCTAAGAGTAAAACAGGAAGTAGGTTTATGCGATAAGAAAGGTCTACGTTTTGGTGGTGTAAGCTTTAGTGGGGGAAAGCCTCTCCTGATGCTTCAACATTTTTAGGTGTAGTTTATGTAGGTTTGAGTTGATATCTGTTGGAGCATAAAATTTTGGGACCAAATGATAAAATGGTTACATGTAGGTCATAGTCTTAAATTTAGGTGGAAGCCACATCAGTTGAGATCACAGGTTGACTTATGAGTAAATGTAGACAACGGTAATATTGCTGTGTAAAACAATTCGTTGTTTCTAAACAGAATCTAGTTTGAAAATACCTCTATTAGGAGCAACCAAAATGCTACAAAATGCATTTTGGTTGTTTGTAATTCATGTTTTACTCAACTGTGGATATTGTTTTTCCTCATGGAGTGGCATTGTTACCTTTGTCTTTCGCTGAATCTTGTATGTTTACCCTCTTTCACCAGATTTGAAGAATGGATGTGCTGAAGAATGGGTGCATGAAATGCTCGATACTCACTGAAGCACTGGTAAGTTGCTTTAAGTCATCTGTATTAAGTAACTGTTTTTGTAGTTGTATGTTTTGGAGTAAAATTGTCTTTCGTTATGAAATTTTGGATTAAATTAGCCATTCTTCAAAGACATTTGCAGTAGAGTCAAGTGGTAAACTTTCTGGAGTGAATCTTTGTAAGCTAGCAGTAAGGGAACTACATTTTTGAATATGCATTTTTGCAAAGACTCTGTGCACAAAGGGTAGCATTTTGGGAAGAAATGTCCAGGTTAGCCTTCTTAACAGACTAATTTTAAATATACATAATTAAAAAAAATGGAAAGTAGTCACTGCGTCCCCAATTTATAGCCAGAATGATTCACTTCAGCAAAGGTTTTACTTTTTATTTTCTTTGCCAACTGTAGAAAAGCCAAGGTCTAGTTTATCCAAGTTATGCTTTGATACATGGGGTGCATTCTGGTTATTGGCTGTTGATGTGTGTGCTCCAGTGGGCCCTCCATGCAGACAACTACATCCCATATTATCCAGTAACAGCAATGTGAACATGCATGCTTCAGTGCATGCACATTGCCACCATTAAGTAATATGGGGCATGGCAATCCACGGGCGGTCAGATTAATGGATCTGAAGCCTGCCAGTAAGGAGGGCCCACTGGATGGGACAACTAAACCACTTAGCAGCCACTATTTTAGAGAACTGGAAGGTGGTCTTAACGTACACACACACTGAGATAATCCAAAATTCATAATTGTGCCATCATGACAATGAATTTATTTGCATATTGGCTTGTATTTGTATGTTGGATAGATGTTGTGCAGTGATAAATGGACAAGATGCCATGCTAACATTTCTAAGTGCTAAAACAGTCAGGCTTTACTTCCTTCCTTCCTCTGGCTACAAAGGCTTGATTTAAAAGACCAACACTGTGTTCCAAGTGTATGCCTTTTCAAAATAATTTGACAGTATGGTTCTCTGTGTATAGGGAACCATTCATATTCTCCTGCTTCAAGATAGTTCTTCAGTGGGGTGGCCCCTTCAAACAGCATTTCCCACATGGTGATATATTCTGTCAGAATGGTCCACTTCATGGAGAAGGTGAATGATATGCCTCATTAATCCTACATTTGAATCAGTATGAGGAAGCCCAGTACAGACTATTGGAATTCCCCAGTCTGTTGCCTCTATATGTCTTGGACTCAACCTCTGACATCTTCACCTGTGAGATGCGAGTGAAGGTGAAGGAGGATTGTAGTCCAGTACACCTAAAGGCTGCAGTTTGAGGAGGTTTGCTCCAGGAGGAGGGACACTCAAGAAGTGCAATTTAGAGTAGCTCTTCCTCAGAAGCTGTTATATGGCTGTCTCCTCCTTTGCTTAATTAAACTTCTTTTGTATGGCACAGTTTTTCTTGACCTTTTCCTCATTAGTAGTGACACTAGTTCATCTATTTTAGGGTACCACAGTAGTCTTAATAGGTTTATTGAGGAAATCCATATATATATGGATTCAAGATTGATAACTTCTTGATAACTTCAGCTCATAATAAGAATATAATTGGTTACGCAAGCATGTTTTGGATATTTTATTCAGCAGTGGTATCATAATTCAAAAAGAAGGTAGCCCCCCCCCCCACTGAGGTTCCGAGGCCACTGCTGTCAATCCAGTGAATGCAATGTACCACAATCTCATTGGACAAAGCAAGAGATAAGAGACACATGTGGAGCCAGTAACTCAAGCATGTGGTTGATCACTGCACAAAACTTGAAGCGCTCTGTTTTTGTGTATATGTATTCTTGATTAAAATAACATTTAAAAACTGAGTTATGTTCTTTTCTGTCAAGCTAATATAAATAAAAGAATGTAATATAAGCGAAAGGATAAATACTTGGAACCCACTGTATTAACTGGTTTTTTAGTCTAGGTTTGCCCGGGCTTCCATGAATTCCACCTCTATAGTTTCATGTGGTTGGAGGTTGTGTCCTGAAGCCTCTTTTATTCCAGAACTAGGGCTTTTATCCAGATTTGTTAGCTGTGAGTTAAACAATATTGCAGTTGAGTTCCTCTAGGCTAGTGGTCTCGAAATGTTCTCCCTTGAGGATTTCCTTTTCCACATCATATCTGCTGAGCAATCCATATATTGCCATAGATTCTGATGCAGGTACTAGGGTAGGCAGCTAGTTGGCCTAACCTGTTGGATCACATAACTGCCCACATGAACAGCCTGCATGCCTTAGAACTTGCTTCACACTCTTTTGTAGCTGTCTAGTGAAGGCAGGTTTGGGAATGGTGCACTTACTCAGGATCTCACCATCTTTTCTACTGCCTTGCCCAAAAATTCAAAATGGCGCATGCCAGAGACTGAAAACCACTGCTTTAAACATGGTTTCCCTTTGTGTTCTCCGCCTATCCCTCCCTTCCACCTTTTTCTTTTTCTGTAATCCTGTTTTCCCCAAGAGACTACCTGTTTCTAACAAGCCCAGGGCTTTATTTCTTTGAGCATCTTAGTTTTGTAGCCCATTCCTTGGGTTTCTCCAGTTCCATGTTGTCTGGTCTAAGAAAGTTCTCTGGGGAACCCTATTTTCTAGCAGCAGTTAGTAATACTGAAACCTGTGTTTACCTTTAATGTTGTGGAAGAATCTCAGCTTAATGATAGGAGTCAAACACAGACCTTAATTTCCTTCTAAGAAAGATTTGCGTATTTACTCAACTGTGCAAATCTGAACACCCAGACCCCAGATACAGTTTTCAACTGTCAGTAGAAAGCAAAGAAGTGGTGCTCAGATGATACCCTTTTTAGGAAGAGTGGCTATACGACATAGCCTCCTAAAATACTTGGCCACGTGCATTTGAAATGCTGCTGGGTTCCTTTATGAAACCCTTTGTCATTGCTTGGTAATGTTGTCCACCCATAAACTTGGCTGGAGAACGTTTAGCCACAGCAGCTTTGTCATTCTGAAAGTACTAAATAGCACTTTCAGACAAACGCAGAATGTGCTCATTGTTTAAAATCAGGGCACCTTGGAGGGTTATTAAAAATAGTTTTACTCTTAAGAACTCGTAAAAGAATGCTAATTTTTCAAAGCAAAAATCTTGTGGAGATAATAGAAGCAAACAAAGATCTATTTGAGATACCATAAGAAGCTTATCTTTCCTATTTGTTGTAGGACTTATTGAACCACAATAAAGTGTTTCAAAACAAAGTGGGTACAACCTCTCAGAAGAGGTTTGTCCTCCTGTTGAGTAGTTAGTGCTGAATCATGAAAAGAGAATGCGTGGTAAACTCTGGATTTTTCAGATAAGAAACATACATACATTGAAAGCCTATATCTTGAATTTGGCAATTCGTCTCTTTATCGTGGGGCATTCTAAAACGTATCACTGTGGCCATATTTGGCCTCTGTTCTTGAGAAAAAGGCATGGAGCACAGCTATTTTTGGAATGCAGTGTCTTTTGTTTTAAAGCACATTCAAAAGCCCCTTTCTTAAGTCAGAGCGAATTATAGTATTATGTGGATAGTATAGGTACCAGTTAATGTTTCAGTATAAACTAAGGCTTGGGTGTTTTTCCCCCCCAAAAGCTTCAACACTTCAATGTCCTAAGGTTCCCAACATAAAAAATTTGTTGGTTGCCTCTCATATCAACCTATAGCTTTGGTGCTCCCAAACTAATTAATTTAACATGGCTGAATGCCTAGTTGGCAGAATTAGACCAAACCTGATGATGATTTGGATGGGTTTTTCATTTGAGTAATATGTCAGCAATAACTTTTTTGAAACTACCCAAAATAACATTTTTTGAAAGAGAGATTTGAAACTCATACAAAGGGTGCAGACTTCTTACGAACTCCACCAGAGCATCTTTGATACACTATAGAAATCACAACTCCATCATTAGTTGTAACACTGTGGTCTCATTTAGGTAATCCTGTTGGGTCTGCCAGATCTAAACGGGGAAGATTTTCAGAAAAGCTATTCCAGTGGTGGACATTTTATGCTCTTGGGATGCTCCAGCCCTAGCCTCACCCACTTTAATTGTTTGCTTGTTGCATTTTGGGCGCTTCCATGTTCTGAGCAACCTCCTGGCCTTGCAGTTGTTGAAGATGTTCTTCAACATTTGTGAGAACATGCCAAGACAGTGCCACCGAGAAGACTCTGTGCCAACATGGTTTCTTAAATTAGTTTTGATTTGACATTTCTTGAATTTGCATTTTCAAGAAGATTTGATGCCTGGGAACACAAGAACTTCAAAAAACATTGTTAGATTAGCAAAATGACATTACTTTCATGGACTTCCTAAAGATGTTTCCAGTATATGGCCCTCATCTCTTGGATATTATCTCTTGAGGATCTGGTTACACCAAGTAGAACAGATGAATACAGTTAAGAACTGGTCAGGAAGAAAGGCAGATATGGAGGGGTTTCAATGCCAAGATGATGAGAACAACCAGCTGCCCAAAGTTGGTAGTCCAGAGACAAATGACCTGAAATTAAAATAGCGTTCAAGTGGCAAGTTACCCTTTTAAGAGAGTAACTTAGAAGGGAATACTGTTTTATCATAAGACTCCTGTATAGTCATAATAGGCTTGTCCATTTGCTGACAAGGATCAAATTAAAACAAAGGAATTTATTTTGTATACCTATTCTGTTTGTTACTTAAAGCTCTACACATTTTGTGTATCTTTGTAGGTAGCCAAAAACCAAGCTGAGATCAAATTTGTATATAACGTGGAGCGAAAGTATCTACCCAGTACCTCTCAGGTTCTGCCAGATCCCTGTTAAAGTACTTAGCATGGTTCCTTTAGCCATACTTTATTGCTTCTTGAAGTTTCAATGTGATTTTTGTTCTTTGAAAACTTAAGTTTGCTGTATCAATGATCAATTATTTGGCTATACATATAGCCTACAGAGGTCAGAGCCAGTAGTGCTGAAGCGCTCCTACAGTGAGCTATAATGCCAATCCTAAGAGTTTGGGAAGAGATGTATTCTGCTATGAGGTTTACAGGAAGAAGCTCTTGGTCCATATAGCCCATTATTGTCAACTGATGGTGATCTCAGTGGCATTTCATGCACATAGCTTTTCTGGAGATCTTCCCTGTTGGGTTCTCATCCAAGTATTGACCAGGTTTAACCACTTTCAGCTTCCAAAATCAGACAGGATTTGGCTTGTTTGAGGTGGTACAGTGGCAGTATCCAATGGCCACATGGAAAGTGGCAATGATGTTTCTTTACAGATATTGAAGAGTCTTTGAACTGCTATGCCCCTTACATCATTTTGTAATCATTAAACCTCTGCCCAGAGCTAATACTGGTATTTCACATAGTAGCATCGGTTCAGAGTTTTGAATTATATCAGGGCCTATCATCTTTCCCTATAGCAGAAAACAGGGAGCAAAGTATTCATTTTTATCTGGCATGGCGAATGTTGACGACATTACTTCATTTCTTTTAAAACATACTGAAAATGTGTTCAATGTTGGGTTGTTTAGTTTAAGGATTAAAATCAACTGTATTCCAACAGAATTTTTTTCTTTTAATGTTTTTATAAAGAGTCCAGACAAAGGAAGAATCCCAAAGGGAGGCCACCAGTTCCAAATCAAGATGGCTGACTGAGGGGTTGAGGAAATGAACTAAGGCATGGTTGCTGAGTATGTCCATCCAAGACAGGGGCCCTTTAGCATGGACCACGGTGGTACCTATACCAGAGAAGATGGGGGCCAAAGAGGATCTGATAAGGGATTATTATTAAATAATAATAATAATAATTAAATTATTCCTCTTGTATTAGAGCTCACTTGGGGTGGGTGAAGGGGTCGAAAGGGGCGGCTCGCTTGTTTAAACCAGGAATGTATGGATGTATATATTTGTCCCTGATTTACTGGGAAGATGTGCAATGCTGTTTTACATGGCTTAAATAAAAGTGTTTTTTACAGTTTTATTCTTGTTTGTCGTCTTTCAGGCCAAAAGTTTCTTGATTCGTAATCTTCTCCTTGCATATGATTTTGGACAAGGACTGTGTGATCTATTGAGCCAATGTTCAGTTTCACAAGATGCGATTTTGAATGCTTATATTTCAGTGTATTTACTTTGCTTTTAAGTTCCCAATAAGATTATATTCTTGGTTGGGGGAATATTTTTTGTGTTCCTGATGGCAAAAGTGTGTGCTCTCATATAATTTTTTAAAGATTTATTTTGGTCTGGTAGATGAGGGTTCAATGATGGCGGATGTCACAAAGCATGAGTGAATTGGCACAGCTCTTAGAATGGTACAAATGTGGTGATGTGCTCAGGGCCACATACACACACACTGTGGCCTGTAGACTTCTAACTGCTCAAAGGTTGGATGGGTATTGTAAAACCCATTGCCTAAACACCAATTTGACTTCCTATTGGGTCTCATAATCCTAGTCATGCTTAAATGTATATTAAATGTGTTATTGTTTGAACAAATGCCCATTGCGTTTATGACCCCGTTGTATTGTGATGTCTGTTTACCCTCACTAGCTGGATTAAGAAGCTAGGCTGAGTCTATCTCTGTTGTGGGTAACCTTAATTTCTTTGTGTCACTATCTTCTGCTACTTCATCCCAAATAACCTGCATCAATGGTGGTTGAGGAGACAAATGATTTTGGGGTACAAGGTTCATCTCTTTCCAACATATTGAGGACATGACATTGCTTTATGGGAACTAAGACTAAAATGCCATTGTAATGTTGTATGATGACTCTTAATTGGGAATAGGGTTTGTTTCTTGAATGTTGCCCATTTACTCTTCTTAAAGAGTGACTTGGTCCTGTGTTATTAGCTTAACGGATAGTTTAGGTCTAGACAGAAGACCCAGTGGAATTCCTTAGATGTTCAATGTTGGTTGAGATACTAACATTGTCGTTCTACTCATGTAGAATATGTATGTTGACCATGAATGTAGACCATGTATGTTGATGAGTTTGGAGACTTCAAGGATAGCAGACAAAATCCTCAGACTGATGGCTTGAACATGTGCCTATGGGTTGGATTGATGATTTTGGGGAACTTCCAACCAATGACTGGTCCTAGTGATAGACCTTCAACCTGTTTGGACCTTCTGATTTGTTAACTTGGGTCAAGGTTCTCGTCTGAATAAAGCGGATCACACTAAATGCGTAACTCTTCCTTCGCCGAGGAAGTAGTCACTGGACAAAGAAGCCCTTCTGATGCCCTCACCCATGGCATCTCAAAGGGTTCTGTTACGCCTTGACCGTTGGCCTTGGAGTGTCACTAAACTACTGACCTTTTGAAGAAATGTCTTACAAGACCATGTGTTGAGGACGAATAGCTCTTTGAAGCCTGTCAACTTGGAACGCCATGGCGACCATGTTGCCCTCGCCAAGCGGCGCCACTAGAGAGGCGCTGTTGAGTCCAAAGGGCTGATGAGCCATTCCTCTTCCCTCTGTGTTGGGATTGCTTCCACAGCCAATGGCGCTTGGACGCCCATCCGAATGGCCAAACCATTCATTCCCTTTCTTCCAAAGTTACCCTTTGAGGGGTCTTGACCAAGGCGTGTAGTTCCCATCCATCTACCCCAAGGGCCACTGGTCCCAGCCATAGCCTTCCAAAATGGCTTCCCTTCCCTCCACTTCCTGTCCAAGGAGGAAGTCAAGAGGAGCCCCAAGGCTTTCTAGCCCATCCTCTCCAATGAATTCTTGGCTTAGCAAGGGCCAGATGGGGTTAAAGATGCCCCCCTCCATCCATGGAGGAGAAGATGATGGTGATGATGATGGGGATGGGGGCACTGCTCCCCTAAACTGGAGGCTCTCTCCCTCTTCCTCTCTATATTTTTGGGTGGAAATGAAGGGGTGGGTCTATGGTACATCACCTGAGTTGTGGGGTAAATGTAGAGAGTGTCAATCAAAGGCAAGGGAGAGGGAGCTCAGAGCTGGGAAGAAAGCTCTCGATGGCGGCGGTGCCTTGGAGAGGGCTGCTGCTGCCTTTGCCTTGCGCTTCTGCTTCCCCCCCGGCGCCACTTTGGAGCAACTTTGCCTAACTTTGGGGCACCTTTGGGGGGCTTTGGGGACCCCTGGCATCTGGAGAGGACCCTCCTGGGCCAGATCGAGCCTTTGGGGGCCCAAAAGAAGCCCCCTTTGCCTTCCTCTGGCTTTGCAAAGGAAGGTCGTTGTTTTTTCCTCCAGCTTGGAAGCAGCCATGGCGCACCTCCATTTTGGTGCGCGCTCTTGGTGAGCTTTTTCCACCGGCTCTTTTCCTTTTTTCCCTTTCATTCATCCTCCCTTTTGGAGATTGATCTTTTAAAATCGAACCCTGATATTGAGATATAGATAATATTTTTTGCAAAATCCTCTTTTTTTGTTGCTGCTGCTGCTTCCCTCCCTCCTTTGCTTCCAAAGCTTTGGGGAGCTCCTGTGTTTTTTCCCACGACCTGAAACTCAGATCAGGTTAAGCCTGGGTCCTCCAATATTGTTTTGGGGGCAATTATTAACGAATTTACCTTTTTATTTTTGGGAACACCTTCGATTGATTTGTCCTCGCCGCTTTGCAACGACGACGCCATCCAGAAAGCAAAGCCTGGGCTCCTTTCCTCTCCAAGGGCTGACTTTGGGAAACTTTGGAGAGAGGATGCTCCCTGGGGCTGGCTGCCCTCCTTCCCCTCTTTTTCACCCCAAATACAGTTTTAATTTCCCTAATCCTTTTCTTTTTTAATACCTTTTTTGCATGCTTGCAAGGAACCCTCGCAGCAGCAGCAGCAGCAGCTTCAGGATCTTTTTGTTCTTGCAAAACCGAAAGCTTTGCCTTTCCTTTGGGGAACCTTTTTTACCTTTCGTTCAACTTTGCGTTGACAAGTAAATACCTGGCCAAGAAGACATCAAACCGAGGCACCTTTTTCCTTATTTTTTAAACCTTTTGAGAATTTAAAAGATGATGAGAAACACCGAGAAATGCCAAGGCGAGGAGGAGGAGGGTTCATGCCAGAGCAATCCTTCCAGGTATGATCTCTTTCCCACTTTTTAACCCAATTTCTTCTTCCTTTGCTTCCCTTTTGACAGCTCTTTGGAGAGGACCATCCACAGAGAAGGAAATAATAAAGATATAATATTTTGATTTCTCCTTTTTTCTATAGGAATGACCTTGAGGTTGCAAAGATGCCACACCCTAAGAATATTTTTCCTCTCTCCTTTTATTTTGGGTGTAATTTTTGGGGAGTAGCAATTTCTGAAGGTTGTTGTCACGCTTTGCAAGGCCCCAGTGCCATCCATAGTCAGGAAAGCCAAAATGGTAAAGGCACCTTTCTACAGATTGAACTGGCTCTAAGGCATCTTTTTGGGGATGTTTGACTGGATTTTGAGAGGTTTTGTGCTGGGATAAAAGCAAATGACCTTCCCTCTGTTTAGCTGCTTGCTGCTGCATTGCACCATTTTAGATACAACTTACAACAAGAGGATTTTTCTCTTCTCTTGTTGTTTGGTTTCTGTTCGAAAAAGAAAAATATTACCCTTCCCCCAAAAAAGGCCAGAGAAGAAGCCTTATAAATAAGCTATGAAAAAGTTGTATGAATGAAAACAAAAATGTTTATTCTAAAAGGGAAAACACAATATGTTTTGAGAAGGAACCTTTTGCTTCACAATCTGGGTTTAGAGAACTTGGATACTCTTTTGGGGTGTTTTCTTACATTTTGATACACTTTAACCAGACCTTTTTCCTTTCTATTTTTAAACTCACAGCAGCCTGAAAGAGAAATAATCTTAATATTGCAAATGGATTTGTTTAATTTTATTTATTTGAAACCTTACATGTTTTGTTTTTTGCCATCCGCTTCGGTCTGTTGGGGTTTATGGATCCTGGGTTTTGGGAAGCCAAACCAAACAAGTATTTACCATTTACCATTTTTATTTTCATGCTTTTCTTTTTCATTGTGGTATTTAAAAAAAGAAAGCTGGCAGAGAGCCCCTCCTAAATTGAATACCCCTTTTCCTGATCATTTTTCTCTTTTACCACTGAAATCTTTATTTTTAAATATATATATTTTTGATTTTTATAAACCGGAAATTATTATGTTCCAGCAAGAGACTTCATTAATTTTAGATTTTCAGTAATTTAAAGTAAAGCCCCTAAATAGAAAACGTAAGGATGTGCTGCAATTCCAGCAGCATGCTTTGTATTTTTAATATTACAAAATATTGCATTAAAGGTCCAGTATATTGAATTGAAACTCTCAACTGGTTTAGCAGCAGATTGTGATATATATATATATATGTTTTGTTGTTAACAATAATAAGTGTCGACAAGCTTTGTTTCTCTAAATAATTTTAATCTCTTTGAAACAATTCTGTTGTCCGGTTGTCCAAGTCTCAATTGCTGATTTGAAACCAATGTTGATTGGAAACTAAGAAGCTAATATATATAACCAATGATGATTGGATTTTAAAGGAACATGATGGCTAGGCTGAACAAAGGGGGGATTTGAGCATTGCTCTACAAAGCTCAAAATAAAGGCTGTGATACTGAGTTGACTTAGAAATAAGATTGGATTAACCGTCCTTTTTGCCTTTTGGTTGTTACCCTTTTTCTTCCTTTGAGTCTATTATTTGCTTAACCACCCCAGACTTGGTAAGAGATATTAATCTGGTCCTCATTCCTTCCTGCCCTTCATCAGAATTACATTGGCTAATAACAATATTCATTCATGTGAACTGTGGTCAAACAGCAAATCGATCTGTCAATTTTGTGGAAGTTCCTTTTTCCTTCTCTCTGGAGCTGCAGGTTGTCTGACAGGGTTGTGTCTGTCTAATATGCCTTTTCCCTGTGTTTCCTTTTGCCAGGTTTAGGGAGGTGTGTCTCTAGGTAAAGGACTTTTAGGAAGGCATCCGGAAAGTTCTACCCACTTCCTGTTTGTAACTTCCTTTCCGATTTGGGGGCAGGGCCAGGGAGCCAATCATCCATCTGACAGCACCTTGAGGACTGTTGATTGGGGGAGAGGTGTGTGGTTGTGATGGTGGATTGGGGGAAGTGGACAACGTCTCAGTAAACATGTTGGTCAGATAGCAAATCCAATGACATCCAAACCAGGATATCTTTATTGGGTAAACCAAAATGTGTGTGTGTGTATGTGTGTATACATATATATATATATACACAGACACACACACATATAGCAAATCCAATAACATCCAAACCATGATATCTTTATTGGGCACACCGAAATGTGTGTATGTATGTATGTGTGTGTGTGTGTGTGTACACACACACACACACACACATAGCAAATCGGATAACATCCAAACGATACTTTTATTGGACTAACCAAAATGTACACACATATGGAAAATCCAATAACATCCAAACAAGGATTCCTTTATTGGGCCAACATTTTGGTTGGCCCAAGAAAGGTATCATTGGATGAACATCTCAGTAAGAGAGGGATGAGTCTGGTACTCTTCAGCTGATCCAATGCGATTTATTAATTCATTCTTGACATTTGTATCCCACTTTTCCTTCAGTGAGCGCGAAGCAGTCCCGCATGGCTTTCCTCCTCTCCACTTCATCCTCACAATAACCCTGTGAGGTAGAGAGATTTTGGAACCCCTTTGAGACTAATGGCGCCAAAGAAGTTGTAGTATGAGCTTTCATCGATGTTGGGTCCCGAAATAATGTGGTTTGATGCCACTTTTAACTGCCATGGCGCCATCTTACAGAACTTTGTGGTTTGTGGTTTTGTGAGGCACCGGCACTCTTCAGAGAAGCCCAAAGGTCTTCTGAAACTACAAATCCCAGTATCCTATAGGATGGAGCCACAGCACTTAAAGTGGTGTCAAATTGAATTATTTGTACAGTGTAGATGCACCCTCTGCATGGAGGAAGTAGACTAAATCTACAAAACTTCATGCTACAACTTGGTTTTGCTGAGTTAATCTCAAAGGTGTTACAAGAGAACTGGCAAAACCACTTCTGAATATTCCTTGCCTAAGAAAAACCCTATACAATTCATGCGGCGGCCATAAGTCAGCTGGAGACTTGGAAGGCGCACACATGCACACTTGTAGTCCTCTAGTTGCTGAACTACAACTCCCATCATGCTTAATCTTTATCCTTGTTGATAGAGACTGTTGGCAGTTGGAAGTCCAACCGTTTTGGGAAGCCCAACGCTTCCTCAGCCTGCTTCCATTTACAGGGACTTATTCCATCAAGAACATGTCTTACTCTCAGAGAGACTGCTGAGTTCAACTCCTTTGCTACAGCTCTAAAATTAAGATTGTACATTAAATCAACTTTGGAGTAATCTACTTTAACATTTAAATATGTTGGATCTACCAGATGGTACAAGTCATCAAAATTCAAGTTTGTTGAAGGGTGTTTCAGGTACAAGGTGACACTGAACGCTGGTCATGCGCTGCATCAGTTACAGGTTCTTCTAGTTCCATCCTCCTTGAAGTATTTACATAAATGCAAGATTTCCAATCTCTTTATCTCAAAAAAGTGGAGCCTGTAACAAAACCAAGAGTGCTCTGAGGTGTTAATGCTTTTTATCTATCAGGAATATTGAATGTAAAGCTGTGTTGATTTACTCAACAACCAAAGTTGTCAAGGTTATGGCGCACACACTATAGCTACATAGATGTATATAGATGTGGACCATTAACTCATTAGATTTCTATTGCACTTGGTATCAAAACCTTTTTAGTGGTTTACAGTCTAAATATAAAGCCAAAACAAGATATATAACTGTGGTGGGAATCACGTAGCCCTTTGGATGAATTCAGTGTGAGCATCTCTCTGGCTTCTAGATATTGTTGGACTGCCATTCCCATCAGCCTTGGCCACATGTGGGAAGACGGTGGTCCAGTGGCATCCGGGCGACTACAAGTTATTCGACTCGTCCAAGAGCCTTGGGATTGAAAATGTGGTATTGCTCCAACATGGCATTCCTGTTTGCAACCATACAACCCAATCCTAAACACTTCAAAAAAATAGTGGTAAAAGTCCAAGTTTAGCAGTTCTTGTACGGTTGAGGTTGTGCTGTTACTTAGAAGCAAGTTCTAAGTAGGATTTATACCAAGCATACTATGTACAGGATTGGGTCATTCCTAACAAGCGTCGGAGGAATATGATCCAAACCAGCATATACATTTCCTATTGTGCCCCATGTTTATACATATTTACCGATCTGCTTTGCAACTTATAAATATTAGAAAGCGCAGAGTGTAAAAAGAGCACTTTTGCCATGCCTTCAAGCTGGGATCATTTAGCAATCGCTCCTGAGATGGAGCTGTGAGAGCTGAGTGCTGCAGATTTTCTGTGCACACGGAGCATGCAGCTGGAGGCAGCCATTTTATGAAGCCTGATTCATATCCAGGAAGATTTTGAGATGGAAATAAGGGACAAAGCCATACAAGGCGAGGCGAGGTGGAATTACCAGCCTAGAGACTACCTTCTCCCTCTTTTTACTTTGCAGTGCCTTTGACATTTGAGGAGAGGAAAGGGGCCATAGAGGGAGTGGGACTGGGGACAAAAACTAGTGTCTTGCTGCAGGTCTGGGATTGTCACAAAATGGCTGTTCCTTTGTGCCGCATAGCTGACAGGCATATACTGCATTGCACTGTGCGCCCATGGAGAAAAAAAAGCTCAGCAGGAAGTTGCTGGGAGGAAGTTCAAAGGCCATTTTGGGGCTGGACCAAAGCGCTGGTTGGTTTTCGGATGGCTTGGCAACAGGCGGGTTCAGCAGAGGATGCGACGTGTGGCACGCCTGGCCCTCCCTTCGAGATGACATCAGCAAAGCATGTTCTCGTTGCTCACAGCCGTCTGGCTTTTCTCCTCCTCCTCTTGGCAGAAAACAGCTTTCCAAAGCCTGCTCAGCCAACCCAGGAGGAGGAGAGAAAGAGAGAGCAATGTGCTTGCTGGCCTCCACGCTGCTGGAAAAGAAAGGAAGCATGGCAGCGCATTGGCAGATGTGGCTCGGGTTTTGTGGGTTTTTCAGTTTATGTGGCCATGCTCTAGACACATGTATTCCTGACGTTTCGCCAGCATCTATGGCAGACATCGTCAGACCATCTTCAGGCATCTTCCCTGTAGTCCAGTTTTCTCTGAAGATGCCAGCCACAGATGCTGGCAAAACATCAAGAATAAACTCTTCCAGAACATGGCCACAGAGCCTGAGCCTGACCCCCCCCCCCCAAAAAAAAAACCCTAAGGCTGAATCTACACTGCAGCAATAATGTGGCTTGAGACCACTTTAACTGCCCTGGTTCTGTGTTACGGAATTCTGGGAACTGTAGTTTTGGAAGACATTGAGCCTTCTCTGTCAGAGAGCTCTGGTGCCACAATTGAACTATAATTCCTAGGATTCCCTAGCACTGAGCCAGGGCAGTTAAAGTGGTCTCAAACTGGATTATTTCTGCAGTGTGTTTTGGACCTTTGTCTTGGGATACTTGGCTCTAACCTTCCTGTGCTGAATGACGTGTGATGTGTGTGCATATTGAAAATCATGACCGTGGAAACCCATTGGGGGATCTTGAGCAAGTCACACTCTCTCAGCCTCAGAGGATGGCAATGGCAAACCTCCTCTGAACAAATCTTGCCCAGAAAACCCCATGGGTTGCCGCAAGGTGGAAATGACTTGAAGGCGCACAACACCAGCAATAAATCCCTACCCTGCCATGGAAAGCCACTGGTAGGTCACACTGTCTCAGCCCCAGAGGAAGATAATGGCAAACCCACTCTGAACAAATGTTTGCCAAGGAAACCCTGCGGCAAGTGTGCCTTGGCAAAACGACTTGAAGGCACTCAGCAGTAAGAAAGCTAGGTTGCAAACGAACAAAGGGAATTTAAATGTTTGATGCAGAAGGTACCATGCATCTGTGGCAGACTCCTTGCTGTTTTCCTTTGTTACCTCTATAGGGCAATTTTAACGTTTCACAGGCTGCAAATATTGGCTGAGAGAGAAACCTTGTAGTCCTGGACACTTGGCCAGCTATGCATTAAATCAGATTATGCTTGAATGTTTTTGCTTGAATGTAAAATGAGAGCTGTCTGCAACCAGATGTCCTCCAAAGGCTTGTTCTATTGATCTTGCATATATATTCAGGATAGAGCTTGCTTTCTTGAGCAACATTTTCCAGAACCCCCGTGCCATTCTGGTGCAGGGATCTTGGAGTCCCAAAAGGTGCTTTTCCAAGCTCAGATTCGGCATGACACCCATGCTATGGGAAATGCATTTTGCATTTGATAAAATACAGTCTTGCCACTACTTTCCCTCTCCACAAATTGCCCAAAGATACGATTGGGGATTTTGTTCCAGCTGAAATCCTGGACTTAATTCATACTAGCTATATTTGTATGCCTTTGAAATGAAACACTTGGCAGGAGGATTACATGCGTGGGGTGGCTGCACATTGATCTGTTAGTGAACCCAAACGGTTCTGTCTCATCCTTCAATGGTACTCCAGTCACTCTTTCAGTCTCATAGTGAAAGAATTGGTGCAGTCTTTTCTCCATTTTTGGGCACACCTTTCTATTCACCTCTACCAGATTTCTTAAAAGAGACTATAGAGGCAGCCTATCAAGAACCCATTTTGACTTTGGAGATGTAAGAGCTCTGGAATGCTGCTGGGCTTGTTTTATTCCCCTTGATCTTCTGACTTGCTCATTGTTGGCCTTGTGAGTCTATAAATGTGACTGACATATGGCCTCATTTTTATTGTTTGCTCATGGGTCCTGGATGCAAATTATTCTCCCTAATGGCAGCAGGAGCAGCCCTGATGCTGAATCTGGTTTTCCTGGAAAGAGATGTTGATTCATCCTAAATGGCTTTAAGCACCTAGTATGTAGAGAGGTCTTGTAACACCATTGAGACTCACTGAAAGAAAGCAATTGGCAGCATGAACTTTCATAGACTCCAGTGTGCTTCCTCAGATGCATTTGCAAATGCATCTGAGGAAGTAGGCAAGAATTAATTAACCAAGTGCAATCTGCTTTTGGACTTTTGGATTCAGTCTGTAGGAATTAAAGGAAATCACGAAGAAGAGTGAGAAAATGAGACATTTGAAAAGTGGCTTGACTGACTTTACTTAGAAAGGAATTGTACAAGTTAAGGTACTGCCATTTAGCCTCTTGGGTGTAGTGGTTTCAGCGTTGGACTAGGACTCCGGAGACCAGGGTTTGAATCGCAGCTCGGCCATGAAACCCATTGGGTGACCGTGGGCAAGAAGTCACACTCTCTCAGCCTCGGGGAAGGCAGTGGCAAACCTCTGAACAAATCTTGCCAAGAAAACCCCATGATAGGTTCACCTTAGGGCAGTACTTCTCAAATAGTGGGGCGGGCCCCCCAGAGGGGGCGCGAGGCTCTGTAAAGGGGGGCGCGAGGCTCCGTAAAGGTATGTTATGCAGAGGTGTACTACTACTACTAATAATAATAATAATATGTTTTATTTATAGACCGCTATTCCGCAATGATCATAGCGGTGTACAGTAAAAATTGTAATACAATACAAAATACAAGGTGACAGTTAAAGGAGGGAGAAGTCTCGTCCTTCAGGCAGTCCCTGATGTTGCTGGGTCTGCCTGATCGCTCTCTCTGAGGCCAAGATGACAGTTGAAGAGGGAGGGGCCTCTTCCTTCAGGCAGTCCCTAATTATAACAATTTATAGACAAATGATACTATTTACAGTCGCGTGGGGCGCACGAAATGTTTTCTTCTTCCTAGGGGGGGCATGACAGAAAATAATTGAGAAGCACTGCCTTAGGGTCACCATAAGTCAGCAATGACTTGAAGATAACACACACCTATTTTGCCTCTTGGGGTGGTGGGACATGCAACAGGGCCTCTGTTGAGGAATTCTGGACAGGCTCATTCATAGAGGAAGAGATGGCCTTTCTTATATCCTGGACCCCTGCTGCTTAGGGCTTTGTGTGTCAAACCACCGCCTGGAATTGAGATGAGAAGCAAACTGATAGAAGATAAATGGCCTCTATTGTGTGCACTGGATAACAATCTGGATGCGCATGGTATTTATACCCCACCCTTCACCCCTAAAGGCTCTCAGAGAGGCTTACATTGGCCTGATACAGACAGCCAAAATAAAGCTGCTTCGAGTCACAGTGGAGATATGG
>NC_056527.1:167251330-167283925 GCF_019175285.1 Sceloporus undulatus | reverse complement strand
CCATATCTCCACTGTGACTCGAAGCAGCTTTATTTTGGCTGTCTGTAACAGGCCAATGATTATTATTTTCACTGAGATGGTTTCCTGCCCCCAGGCTTACAATCCAGTGCATTTGGCACTAGCAGTAGCTTCTGAACACTTTTCAAGGGCAGCCCCATTTGGAGTGTCTTGCAGTAGTCTAAACAGGAGATAAGGTGCAATAAATCTACTTTCTGTTGGAAGGCATTCGGTTGGCGCACTGACCAAAGTTGGGCAAAGACACTCCTGTTCACAGATATGGCCCTCCAAGAACAATGCTAGGTCCAAGAGGACCCCAACATTGTGAGCAACATCTTTTAAAGGGGGTGCAACCACATCTAGGACAGTCTTAGGCTAGCTAACAGAACTTCTGTCTTGTCTGGACTGAGCCCCAATCTATTCATTCCTATCCAACCTCTTTTGGTGCATCCAGGCAATTTTGGCATTGGTTTGTGCAAGAGAGGTAGGCATACAAGCAAGGCTTCCCTGTATGTGTGTGTTATTTTTCCTTTTGCTTTTTTACTTGGAGTGTGTATGTCTGGGGGAAAAAAATCCTGTGTACCTAATTTTCTTTTTCTTTTGTTCTGCCTAAATACCCAGATTGTGTCTGATCTTGGAAGATAAACAGGGTCAACCCCAGTTAGTACTGGAATGGGAGACTGGCAACGAATACCAGGTGCCTTAGGTTATATTTCATGGGAATGAACTACCGAAACCACCTCTGAGTATTCCTTGTCTATGAAAACCCTATGAAAATTCATGGCGTCTGCCTAAGTCAAAGGCACACATATTAGGAACATCTGGGAGGACGGCTGCAGAAGGAGAAGGCTTTTGCTTTTGTTAAAAGCACAGCTTCCCCTGTTGCGTTTTGGAGAGGTAACAGCAAATAATTTTCCAGCCTGGAGAGGCTTTGAGCTTTACTCTTTTTAAGGACGAACCGAGAAGCCAGTATTTATGAAATTGGTCAGAGGTGCCCTTTAATCACAGCTGGGCAGGAAAACCGTTCAGATCTGGCTTTAATCCCATTCTCCATTCCTTCCACTCGCCATCCACATCCCAGGCGACCCATTCCTTTGAGTGACTATAACAGGGTTAAATTCAAGCAAGATGCTCACAGGATGTTATGAAACATGGAAAGCCTGGTGGAATGACCGAATGCTGTGGTTTTTCAGCTAACTCAAGGACAGAAACTCAGATATAACCGAAAGCTGAAGTGCATTCTGTCTGATTCAGAGGTTGGCTGGTCAGCTTGCAATGACTAATTTGAAGCCAAAAGAGTTATTTAGTAAAATCCAGAGACCATGAGGCTTCATTCCAAACCTCAGGAACCAGCAACGATCCATATCAGGGTTGAAAATCCTGTGCTCTTCAAGATGTTGTTTGACTGCAGGTCCCATCAGTCCTAACCAGCATAGTCAATGGCGATGAATGCTTGGGAGCTGGAGACCAGCAACATTTGGAGTTTTGCCTGATTCTTCCCTCTGATAGAAATGCAGTAGAGATCCCGGTTCACAATCATCCCAGGCCTTGAGGTTTCTGTACCAAAACTTGGTGATGCAATTAAACATTGCACATTTAGTACATACTGCAGTTGTAGTATGTTAGTACATTATGCATTTAGTACATACTCACAATATTTTTTTCCCCGTTTGGAAATTAAAACAGACATTCTAGCTAAAGGAACTGTTCCCAGATTTTTTGTTGACTTAAATTTAGCCGCAATTGAATGCAGGCAAATACATTTCAAGCGTGGATTTATTTCCAGAATAGATGGTGGATGATGCTGTGTTTGTGCAAGGAGACTCTATTGTGATGTATTTTACATCTTGATAATTACGTCTTGATAATTTGACTCCCTACCTTCATTTATTTAATTTCACTTCTAAGCATTTGGTTCTTGGAAAGGGAAAAACAGAGCGATCCATAAGATGGTGGAAAGCAGAAAGGAAGAATATTTTTAAAATGGCTTCTGGTCATCTGCATTTGCAGCTGTTCTTCCTTCAACTATCTCCCTGCTGCCCTCTGCCTGTATCCTGAGAACATGCTATTGCAAAAGTGCATATTGCTGCATGTTATATACATCAGTGCTGTCCAGCTTTTGTGCCAGGTTTTGCTACATTTGGCGCAGCACAAAGTTCTGTATTTAGCCTTGCATCACTGTACGGAAACGGAGAAATATTTACTCATCCCTGTCCTCCTCCTGCTCCGGTTTAAGTAATTAGTTTAAACCCAAACAGATGGTTTCTAAACAGAGCTATCCTGAAAAATGTTAATCTTGCTGCTTTGGCTGCTCAAAGCAAATACAACCGTGCCGATAAATGGGTAAACAGCCTTTCATTTGGAATTTTATGGCATAGAAAGCAAAGTGTTGTGTAGCAAAGACATGGGTGGTTGGATTTTTCCCCTTTAGCTATCAGGGTGAATTGGATTTTGTCAAAGCAGATTGAAATCACTAGGAACAAAATGGTTTGTTTAAACATGGCATTGATTTCAATTACAGTTTTCACATTGGCATGTCCTGTATGTTTCTCGATGCAACAATTCATACTGGTTGGTTAATTTAACCCCTAAAGTACCTTGATTTTACAAACACCTAGAGCTCTATACATTTCTCAGCTTCGGAGACGGTGATACAGCATTTCCTTGTATTATATATAGCTTTGTGTTTGCTTCTGTTCATATGAACACAAAACATGTCCTGGAGATACAGGTTATTCTCAAGGTTTGAGACCAGAAGTGTTTTGGATTTTGAAGTTTATTTCAGATTTTGGAATATTTGTATCTCCATAATGAGATATCTTGGAGATGGGATCCAAGACTAAACATGAAATATATTTATGTTCCATGTACGCATAGCCTGAAGGTAATTTTATACCCAATGTGTGTGTATAACAAACTTTGGGTAGACTGAACCATCGGAAAGCAAAGGTGTCACTATTTCTGCCGCCGATGTGGACAGTTGTGGATTTTGGAGTATTTTGGATTTCTGAATTCTGGATAAAGGAGACTCAACCTTTAATGCTTGTAAGCTCTAATATGCTATTCCCATAGTGGTCAAATGAAAACTTCTGAAAACTAAATGTCCGGACACAAATCAACTAAGCTTAACCTCTAAAATACTTGGTTCTACAAGTAGACAGAGCATATGCACCAATATTCTCCAAGATCTAGCAGCCATCATGACTCATAGCCATTGACTGGCCATAAAGACAACCAAAGTTAATTCAAATTGCGGTTGCCTAAGCAGCTTTCTCTGCCTAAAATGAGGTATGGATGTGACCTAGGAGTTTAGGTGGACTGAATTGTATTCAGTGAGTATCAAGATTAGAGAAGCCAGTGTGGTGTGGTGGTTTAAGCACTGGACCATGACTCTGGAGACCAAGGTTCTGTCAAGCCCCTGGGTGAGCTTGGGCAAGTCGCATGCTCTCGGCCTCAGAGGAAGGCAATGGCAATCTTCCTCTGAACAAATCTGGCCAAGAAAACCCCATGATAGGTTTACCTTTGGTTTGCTATATGTCAGAAACAACTTGAAGGCATGCAACAGCAGCAACAACAACAACAACACATGAGAGATTAGGCTGGGGTTATTCAGTCAGCTTCTGGCACAAAATAGCCAGCACTGTGTTTAAACAATCAAAACACGTGAATGCTTACAATGTTCTTGCTTCGTTCTCTGTAGCCACTCGGCTTCTGAGGAGGCCTCGGGTTCCGATTCGGCAAGCCCCTCCGACAGCGAACAAGGCAGCGACCATGGAAGCGAATCCAACAGCAGCTTGGAAAGCTCGGAAAGCCAGTCGGAATCCGAAAGCGAGTCGACCGGTTCAAAATCGCAGCAGACGCCTCCGGAAACCAAAGAGAAACCAGCCTCCAAGAAAGAAAGGATAGCCGATGTCAAAAAAGTATGTAACTCCCCTTGTTCTAAGGGCTGCTGCCACATTACAGAATTAATGCAGTTTGGTACTGCTTTAACTGTCAGGGCTCTATCATGTGGAAATCCTGGGAACTGTAGTTTCTGGCAGCACCAGAAGGCTAAACATCTCTCAAAACTATAAACCTCAGAATTCTGTACCATTGAGCCATGGCAGTTAAAGCAGTGTCAATCTGCATTAATTCTGCAGCGTAGATGCAGCCCTAGTTTCACATTCCTTCTCCTACTTTCCCTCTCTGTCCTCAGCTTACATCAAAATACTTCCTTGGTGAAAAATGTCAGTCGATGAAGCAAGTGGAGTACTTGAAGGACAGACCTACGGGTTTCATTGAAATTAGTTCCTTTCTTCCATGACTTCTGTGTCAATGGATCTGAACCTGGATTTGTTGCTG
Source organism: Sceloporus undulatus (assembly GCF_019175285.1). Lineage (NCBI taxonomy): Eukaryota > Metazoa > Chordata > Lepidosauria > Squamata > Phrynosomatidae > Sceloporus > Sceloporus undulatus. The sequence goes on along the minus strand of NC_056527.1, from coordinate 167,279,587 downwards.
CTGTTTCTGTTGTTGTTCTTGTTGTTGTGTGTCTTCATGTTGTTTCTGACTTTTAAAGAGAGCCAGCATGGTATGGTGGTTTGAGTGTTGGACTACAACTCTGGAGACCAGAGTTTGAATCCTTGCTCAGCCATGAAACCTATTGGGCGACCTTGGTCAAGTCACACTCTCTCAGCCTCAGGGGAAGGCAACGGCAAACCCTCTCTGAACAACTCTTGCCAAGAAAACTCTATAATAAGGTTGCCTTAGGATCTGACTTGAAGGCACACAACAACAACAAAGCCAAAGTTTTCAGCAGGTTTTCTTGGCAAGAGTTGTTTGGAGGAGATTTGGCATTGCCTTCCTCTAAGACTAAGGCCTTGTCTGCACTGATAAATATACCTTATGGGTTTCCAAGAATATCCTGGCCCCGGAGCTGCCTGAACCTCCCCATATTACCTCACCCAATTACAACACAGTGAGATGGCTGTTTGAATGCATATCCCAATGTGCCATCCAGCATGTCTGCCACTGCGGTGCGTCACTTCTCTCTCATTGCCCAGCAATGGTTCCTCATTCTGACCTTAGAGCGAATGATGCATGGCAGTGATACCATTGCCAAGTGGCACAGCAGGATGCATTTTAAACAGCCACCAGCATTGGAACAGATAGCTCTGGTTCTTCTGGGAAGGTCTAGAGCAAACAGTAAGTTTCTAAAGTACAGTTCACCCTCCATATGCTGCACGGATTTTTATCCATGGATTCAAACATCCATGACTTGAAAATATTTTTTAAAAGTACAAATTCCCAATAGCAAACCTCGATTTTGCCATTTTATATAAGGGACACCATTTCACTATGCCATTGTATATAATGGGACTTGAGCATCCCCTGATTTTGGGTCCTGGAACCAAACCCCAGTGGATACCAAGGGCCCACTGTATACTTTTAAGAGGGTTATGCCCCAGTTCTGGTACTAAATGGGCCAGACATTGTCCAGTCCATTTGGACCCGATTCGGGTTTTGGGGTGTGGGTTGTTAGGTATCCCTGCCAAGAAGACAAGGGAAGGCTGTTTTATTTGCCCATACAGATATGTTTAAGATAAAGTGTGACTTCTTCTGGGTCTCTCAATGGGTTTCCATGGCTTTCTGAGGATTTCAGTCCTGGTTTCCCAGAGTATTGATCCAAAGCTCCAAATGTTGCACCATGCTGGCTGTGTGGACTAGGATGACCCGGGTTCAAAACAGTTCTTAACCATAAAGATTACTGGGGAAATTTTGACCAGCCACTCTCTCATAGTGAAACTACCTTGCAGGGTTCTTGTGACGTTAAAATAGGGAAGCTGTCCCTAGACGGCCCTAAATTCTTGGATGAAGGACGGAGTACAAATACAAATCTGGTTTATTTTGCAGATGTGGGAAGAATATCCAGATGTTTATGGGGTGAGGAGGTCAAACCGAAGCAGGCAGGAGCCCTCCCGCTTTAATATAAATGAAGAGGTAAGGGGGTGGGGAAGGCAAAGGGGGGCAGAGGCAATCATGGCAGAGGACAGACAATGATGCTGTGCCATTCTGATCTGCATTGCCTTGTAAACCTGGAGATATCAGTGGCACCAGTGGTGGCGAGGCACCGTTTTTGCAGCGGTCGAGGCACCGTTCCTGCAATCTGACCTGAGCATGAATCAATACATTGGTTGGTCAAAGTGGGCAATTGTACAAACATGATGCAATTCTGGAGCCATTTGCAATAAAACGTAGGGAAATAGTTGGTTGCAAGAACAGCCCTGCTGGGAACTCCAGGGCCAGCATGGAGAGGCATTCTTGTGCATGTTAAAAGTTTGTGTCGGTGTGGTGTTTTTAGTTTCATTAATGTATATATTTTTTTCTTCTTCCTTTCTGTCTGGAAACAGTTGTCTCTTGAATTCGCTGCATGACCTCAGTTTAGATGTTTAGATTTGTCATTAGTTCTCCAAGGCATTTCTCTTCTTGTCTCCCATCCTTCCATCAAGTCATTTTTAAAGGCAGAGTGGCAACTGAACTCACCACTTTTTCTTTGCTGTATTTTTTTGTGAGTGGCTTCATTTTTGTTTCTCTTTTAACTTTATCGGTTCATATTCCTTGCTCTCTTTCCATCACATAATTCCCACTCTGCCAATTTCGAAGAAGGATATAAGCATTGGTTTTCCCTTCTGTTTTTTACAGATGGAGAAAATGAGGCCCAGGAAAGTTCAGAATCAGACTGAAAATGTCAAAGTTGGAAGTCCAAAGGTAGGCACCTAAATTTATATTCAAGCACCTAAAAAGATAAGCGGCACCCGCTCCTCCTTGCAGGAGTCCTCTCCAAATGGGTCCATTTATGCTTGGGTGCCTATATATGGATTTAGGTGCCTAGCGTCAGGCACCCATACTTGAACATTTTGCTTCAAAATTTAGAGTGTTTATGACCCTTGGCTGTCCAAGAAGCTCTTCTGTACGATGGTTTTGTTTTGCTCCATGGTACAAGTGGACAATACTCTTGACATAAGACATAACCAGGGTTTGTTGGTATCCTGGTTATGGTCATATATTCACTGTCAGGAAAAAAAAAAACAACATTCAAGGTGGAGTCCTTTTCTTTCTTTTTCTACCATAAAGAGTTCACCAAAGAAGGCAAAATAATACTTTGTTCTTGTTGCTGTGTGCCTTCAAGTCAGTTCTGACTTATGGCAACCCTAAGGCGACCGTATCGTGGAGTTTTCTTGGCAAGATTTGTTCAGAGTGGGTTCGCCATTGCCATCTTCTGAGGCTGAGAGATTGTGACTTGGCCATGGTCACCCAGTGGGTTTCTATGGCCAAGCTGGGATTCAAATCCTTGTCTCCAGAATCATTGTCCAGTGCTCAAACCCTTACACCACACTGCAGTGTTAAATAACATTTTAGCTTGCGTTAATAGAACCATGTCTAGGGACACCATGGTCCTACTGGTCTATGTCAAGGGACTACGTAGTCACTGCTGGTCAGGCATCCTCTGTATTTCTGTGTTCAGCTCTGGACACCTCATTTTAAGGATATAGACAAATTTGAGCAGGTTCAGAGAAGGGCAACAGGCATGGTAAAAGCAATGGGGAGGGAAACCTATAAGGAGAGGTTGAAGGAGCTAGATATGTTCTGCTTAGTGAAGAGAAGACGGAGGGGTGGCATGATCACACTCTTTAAATACCCCAAGGGCTGTCTCTTCTGCCCTTGAGGGTAGGACCCCTAATGACCTTAAGTTACAGAAAGTTTAAACCATTAGAAGGAACTTCTTGACAGAGTGGTTCTGGAATGGAACCCATTGCATAGAAAGATGGTGGGATCTCTTTCTCTGGGGGACATCTTCAAGAAGAGGCTGGGAATGCTCTAGTTGGTGGTACTGCATTAAATGTAGGCTTAGACCCAGTGGCCTCTATGATACAGTAACTGGTTGTGCAGCGTCACCAAACCACAAACCCTTGGATATTCCACAGGATGGAACAATGGCAATTGAAATACTAGTGCTATAATTGTGTAGTGTGAATGGACCCTAACTGGACACATTTACTTCCCTGAATGTCCCCTTTGTGCTGTTGTTGTGTGCCTCCAAGTCGTTTTTGGCTTACGGCAACCCTAAGGCAAACCTCTCATGGGGAATTCTTGGCAAGGATTATTCAGTGGAGGTTTGCCATTGCCTTCCCCTGTAAAGGGTTTGCAGTCCACAGGTGTCGCACTCACCGAAGAGTGGCCCAAAGGGTCACATCGCACAGGTACGAGCGCACCAATGACGCCGGCTTTTGTTTTCCTTTTTTGCAAGTACTGCATATACCAGATTCCCTGGCATACCTCTTTCTCTAATGATGGCCCAGCATGCACTGTCACACCCAAACCAGATCTCCGCTCTAGGGACTCAGGTAAGTCCTATCCTTTTTTGTTTTACAATATTATGTGGTTTTGCGAAAGGTTGGGCCGGTTTCCCCTTAATAACCTCTTTCAAATTGGTTATATTACCTACTGCAGATGCAATTTTGTGTTTCCTTTTTAAAAAAATACTTAAAGAATAAACTTGGCTATACCACACAATATTGTAAAAACCAAAAAGGAATACTTGTTTCACTTCTGAAAAGGAAGCAAAGTCCGGAAAGGAGTTCGGAGACCTAGCGGTGTTATTCTGGAATATCAGTATGCGAAGGGATTTTGTAGCACCTTTGAGACGAACTGAGCAAAAGAGATTGCAGCCTAAGCTTTTGTAGACTTGGTTTACTTGCTCAGATGCAGGAAAATGGAAGTAGACCAAGTCTACAAAAGCTTAGGCTACAACCTCTTTTACTCAGTCTCAAAGGTGCTAAAGATACCTTTGCATACTAAGGTTTGGAAGAGTGACATTTTTAGGACAACCGCGCACAAGCTGGGGGATTCTGGGAGCTGTTGTCCAAATATGTAGCATTTCCAAACCCATCCCAAGATGGTAAAAACCCACCCCAACAAAGCAAAGTTTTACAAAGGTCTTGCTAACTGATGCAGAATTCCAGTGAATGGATACTGCTATTGGTATTTCAGATAAATAGCATTTTAGGGCAGATCTGGGAGTTCTCTCTTTATATTTTTAATATAGACTCCACCGAATTTTGTAGCTTAATGGAGGAATTTCTCTGGGTGAATATTTCAGCTTATACAAAAAACAGTATCTTCCTGGGTCATAATAGATATGAGTGAGAGCCTGGGAAAATCACTGGCTATATAGGCTGGTGAATTCTTGTATTACAGTGAGCCCTTGGTATGCCTTGGAGTTTGGTTCCAGAATGGTATCCCCGATGGATACCAAAATCCGTGGCATATTAAAATGGTGTCCTTTATATGAAATGGCAAACAGCAAGGTTTGCTTTCAGTATTTTTAAAAAAATTGAAGCTGTGGATAGTTGAATCTGCGGATGCAGAATCTGTGGATACAAAGGGCTGAATGTACAAAATGGAAACAAAACCAAATGTCATGGAACCACAGGTCCCCAAAGGGCAGGACTCTGCTGTCTCCTCTTATTTTCCTTCCTGATAAGTTCATTGAGTCCAAAACTTGAGTTTGCAGAAATTGAGGTAAGCTGAGGACAAAGGGGAAAGGTGGGAGGAAGAGTGAGAAACCGGGACATTTTAAGAGCAGCTGAAAAAGTGGGATGGCAAAGGATTAAATGGGACTGTCCCTGTCAAATCAGAACAATTGGAGGATATATGGGGTATGGCTGGATTTGGTTGAAAAGCCATACTTCAAAAAGCAAACATATGGGGAAAACAAAAGTCTGTAAGGAGGTGGTTGTCATGTGTCCCTTATTATAAAGGATGTCCCTTTTTTGAGGGCCTGAAAGCTTGTCCCTTTTAGGGATAGTAGGTATGCTTTATTGTAAGGAATGTGCCATGTTTGAGAGTTGGAAAGCCTTTCCTTCTATAGGAAAACAAGATGCTTTTGAAAATTTCATTACTTTTGGGTCCTTGATAAAGATAGAATTGTGTGCATCATGTAATTTGTGAATGTGGACAATCTGATCGTTGGACAGAGAAACGCGTGGCTAGGTTAAATGAAATTAATACTTGTATGTTATGTTTAGGTAAGACACAAACTTGTTCTACTTCTGTTTGTCAGCCCTGCATGCCATAGATTTTGACTGTTCCTCATTGCAAGACCAGTACCTGGCAATGAAGGAATTGGAAAGCTGAGTTTGGAAACATTATTGGCTTTTCTGTCAGATTTTGGCATTGCAGTCCAAAAATACTACTTTTTGAAGTTCTGCCTGACAGAGAGAGAGGTTGCCTTAAACCTTTGAATTCAGCAAGGCCTTTTTCATTCGACCTCTCTGCCCCAAATGTGAATTTCTGCCCTTGTCTTCACTCCTGCATCCAGTTTATCTTCTTTCTTTCTTATGACTCTTGCAACCCAGATCATTGCTCCAAACAAATCTGAACATTTCCCCGGAACGGGGGCATGGTGGTCTCTGACGAACTAAACTGCTTTGAGGGTTGAATAGGGAGATTTCACCCTTCATTTTTTTTACCTAACGTTCTATGGCCTGCTGAAAAATGTTGCCACTGTTTGACAACCTAGATTGTTTGTTTGTGTGTTTGTGTATATGTGTATGCACGCATGCATACCTTCAAGTCGCCTATCAACTTGTGGTGTACCTATAAATATCATAGGTTTCCTTAGGCAAGGAATAGTCAGAGGTGGTTTTGCCAGTTCACTTACGATGACTTGGTCAGAATGATTTCTTGGTGAGATTTAGTCAGAGGACATTTGCTTTCAGCTTAATGGTATATCCCTGGCCCTAGGTCACCCACTGGGTTTCCATGTTTGAGTGGGGATTTGAATCCTGGTCCCTTGGGACCTTTGTTCGACACTCAGGACATTGTACCCTATTGCTCTCAAGGTGCCTTGTGTCTGGGTTTTGGGGGGAAATGGGATACAAATACAAATATCTATAGCGATAGTAATAATTGTTGCTACTACTCTGCTACTACTGCTACTATTACGAATTCCTCCTGCTTCTACCTGTTGGTGAAAACTTGGATGCCAGCAGAATTAAAGGATATTGGCTATTACTCAGTTTTGCCAACTTTGCCTAATGAAGAAGCCATTGAAGGTTCGGAAGCTTGCAACATGTATAACCTTTGTTTGCATTTGGTTGGTCCAGTAAAGGTATCACTGTTTTGTGGATTTTGGATATTATTGTACTTTGCTAAACGGCCAACACTTCTACTCCTGGATCAGTTTTTACTAGGTAAAACTCTTTAGTGCATTGTTGCTAATTGTGGACTGTCTCTTAAAAAATCCTTCTGAGTTGAGAGTAATGGTGGTGCCAACCAAAGGATAATTTTCTGCCTAGTGATGGGATGACAAGTATTGTCTTATTGTTTTGTGTCTGTATGGCATAGTGTTGCTTTTCCGGTGTTAAGTGTGAAATGAAATTGCACCCAACTGTGTGTCCAAGGGCATTGAATGGGATGATTTGCCACTTTCTCTTCTTCTCTCTTTTCATTTCAGGGAAATAGTGAATCTGAGGGCGAGAGTCCCAAAAGAAGAGGCCAGAAGCAAATGAAAAAAATGTAAGCTTTCAGGATTATGCCTCTTTGTTTCCAAAGAAGATTCGGGTTATTAATGAAAGGTTTTTTTTTAATTGCACCTCTTGGTTGGCCCAATAAAGTTATTGAGGGAGACTCAACTTGTAATAATAATAATTAATAAGAAGGAAGAGGAGGAGGAGACGCATTCAATTTGGCTTTTCTGTTTACATCTCTAGAGATAAATGGAAGAGGGACGGCTCCAGTGATGATGCTGAAGATGAAGATCGCCAGGAACAAGGGACTAGCGCAGAGAGCGAACCTGAGCAGAAGAAGGTCAGAGCCAGGAGACCTGTCCTAAGAAGGTGAGATGGAACTGGAGCTGCTCTCTGCCAAAAACTCGCCGACTCTCCTGGGCCTTCTTGGGGCCTTGCTCCTGGGCTTTTGAAGTGCATCTGGACTCAGAGATACTCAGCACTGTAAACTTTGGTAGATGTTTTGCTGGCTAAATTCCCATATGCTGTTCAGGAGCCCAAGAGGAACATCAGATACTGTAACTCATTGCTATTCCAAGTGGTTCTTGTTGGAGTGATGCAAGCCTCTGTTTTCGGGGGGGGGGGGGGGGGGGGGGGGCAGAATGGATCCCCTGCGAAAATGGAGGGCCAACTGTATTTTGCAACTGTAGCTTTTCTAACATGATTTCTGTTCATGATTTCTGTTCAGGATTGGGCTGTGAGTATGTTGAACATTGAGAAAAATAATAATGGCCAGTCCCTCACACCAGATAGCTTGAGAAGCACTAGGCTCTTTTTAATCCTATGAGATTATCTCTTCCCCAAAAGCGTAGTGTGGTTAAAGGTTGGATGCAGCCCAACTTCATAAATGGCTTCAACACACAGTTTGTTTGGAGTATAATCTCCCTCTTCTACCTCCGGTAAATGAAAGAGCTTGGAGAAAGTAGTTTCTTGGACACTGTTGTTGTTTTGTGCCTTCAGGTCATTTGCAATTTATGGCAAACCTAAGGGGATCATATCTTGGGGTTTTCTTGGCAAGATTTGTTTTTCAGAGGTGGTTTGCCATTGCCTTCCCCTGAGTCTGGGAGCATGGCCAAGCTGGGAATCGAACCCTGGTCCCCAGAGTTGTAGTCCAACACTCAAACCACTAGACCACACTGTCTCTATGGAGCACATCTTGTTAAATCCTTCAGCCAGCATGGCCGATAATTGAGTGGTTCTGTATAGTCCAAAGAAAGTGAATTTGCCACGTTCTTTTCTATCCTGCTCTGCAAGTTTCTTCCCACAAGTGCAGCCTCACTGCTTGCACCCCATGGATTATCTCTTTCTGTCTGATGCTTATTTTAGAGCAGTGGGCAGAACCATTGCAAAGAAGGTCCTTAAGCCCCAGCGCGGAAAGAGGCGGAGGAAAACAGAGTCCTCTGAGGAGGAGGATGATGATGACGATGATGAAGCGCCCAAAAGGCAGACTCGCAGGCGAGCGGCCAAAAATGTCAGGTAAAGGTGGCTGGAGTCCCTCATGTTAAGGAGGAACAGAGCTGGGAAGTCTATGGTTGCAAATTCCTACTTATGTGCAGCTCATCCCTTTTTGCAATTACAAAGCCACAGCTAAGTTATATTACAGATGTCTTTCTGTAGTGTAACTGTTAGTCTGGATCAGTATGTGAAGCGATCTTGTAGCACCTTTGAGACTGAGTGAAGGAAGTTGATATTATTATTGTTATTGTTGTTGTTGTTGTTGTTGTTATTATTATTATGCAGTTTGACACCATTTTAACTGCCATGGCTCTGTGCTGCAGAATCTTGGGGTTTATAGTTTGTTGTAGCAACAGAACTCTGACAGAGAAGGCTAAATATCTCTGCAAACTACAAATCCCAGTATTACATAGCATTGAGCTACGGCTGTTAAAGCGAGTCAGCTTGCATTACTTCTGCAGTGTAGATGCTCCTTGAGGAGTCGTATTTCATATTTTGGCTATATGTAAGGAATGTTCTTTTGTATGAATTTGCCTGAGATTGAAGAAAGAGCCTTACCTGTCCTTTCTGCTCCTTGGCCCTTCGAATAGTTACAAAGAGGACGACGACTTTGAGACGGACTCCGATGACTTGATAGAGATGACTGGAGAAGGAGCCGAAGAGCAGCAGGATAACAGCGAAACGATTGAGAAAGTGTTGGATGTGAGGATTGGCAAAAAAGGGGGTGAGTGCTCATGTGGCTATCTGGGGCTGCCTTCTCACTTGATCAGAGCGTTGGTCCATCTCGCCTTTGTGGCATTTGTCAAAACCAGTTGGAAGAAAGGGACCATGGCTTCGCAAGGGATAACAGCACCCTGGATCCAAAGTGGAGTTACTTGACTGCTGCTAATGGAGTTTAAGTTTTACAATTTTACGTGACTGAGAAGGGGAATGGCCTGAGCTTGCACCGAGATTCCCTCCAAACCAACTGAACTACAGCAGAGACAACTATGCCTGTGACTCCAACACCCATCACTTTTTCTTCCTCCTGTATGACTTTTTGAATAACTTTTTCCTGATGAAGAAGACAGTGGCGTTTCGAAAGCTTGCATGATATGTTTTGTGCATTTTGGCTGCCCAATAAAGGCACAGCTCCTTTGTGGATTTTGTTGTATTCAGTTGTAATCCAGGGAGAGACTTTGAAACCTACGCAAACCCTTATTATAAAGGTGGGCAACATGGAGCTTATGAGCTACCTGAACCCCGCTATTGTGTCCCAACAGTTTCCCCATTTTAAAAAGCCCATGTGTTTGGGCAATTTTTGACCCCAAACCATGCAGAGAGTCCTGCAAGTGTGTGAAAATATGCAAAAATGTTCCCTGAGCAGCACCCTAGAAACCTGTACTACCCCTAGATACTTCAATTTTCCTCTTCAGTCTCTCTCAAAATGGTGATGGGAAGGGACATCTTATTGCTATTTTCAGAGGGGGTGCAGAAAAAGATGGAGATATTTGGGCTTGCTCTGTGGGGTGCAGCCTCTGTGTGTCGGAGGGAATTGGGAAGTGGGGGAAATTGGCCCCTGGTTCCTACACAGTTGCTCACCCCTGCTCTAGAGATTAACAGTTTTGCATATCAAAGCTACCTACATCAATAGCTTTTTAATACTACCATTGTGATACTGACTTTCCCCATATGTTAATACTGCAGTTCTTGTTAGTGTTGTAGGGAGCTGTGTCTAAATGTGTGTGTATGTGGAGGCTAGATGGATGGAGTATCCAGAAGGAAAAGTGGCTGGAAGACTGCTTAAGTTTAATACAAGTTGAGTCTCCCTTATCCGAAATGCTATCATAAACCCATCATAAAGCAAAGGTGTCATTATCTCAGCTACACTTGTGGACAATTTTGGATTGTGGAGTATTTTGAAATTCCAGATAAGGAACGCTCAACTTGCGCATGTTCTCTCTTTGCAGTCACTGGGGCTTCCACCACCGTCTACGCGACAGAAGCCAATGGCGACCCTTGTGCCGACTTTGACCCTGAGAAGGAAGAAGGGGAGGCCCAGTATCTGATCAAATGGAAAGGCTGGTCATATATCCACAGCACCTGGGAGAGTGAGGACTCCCTCCAGCAGCAGAAGGTGAAAGGCCTGAAGAAGCTGGAGAACTTCAAAAAGAAAGAGGATGAAATCAAGCAATGGTACAATTGCCTACACATCTCCCTTGCCTCATAGGAGAGTTTTGCATAACATTGGAATGCGGCCAGGAAATGTGGTTCTTCGAGGGCCTCCAAGGCCCAGAGAAGCCCCTCAGCCCCTGGCATTTGCCATCCCTCCCCTACACCTCTTGGCATTATGTCCACAAAGGGCTTTTACCTGTCTCTTTTCGTGTATAGGCTGTCAAAGGTGTCCCCAGAAGATGTAGAGTACTATAACTGCCAACAAGAGCTGGCTGCTGAGCTGAACAAGCAATACCAGATAGTGGAAAGAGTGATTGGTGAGTACAGCAACCTGCTTTTGCCTAGGAAGACATGACCAGTTTAAACCCATACCTGTCTGGTTGTGGCATATGAGAAACGAGGGGTATATCTACATTGCATAATTAAAGCAGTTTGACACCACTTTAACTACCATGACTCCATCCTACAAAATCCTGGGATTTCTTGTTTGGGAAAGCATAGACCTATCTGATAGACATAACCAAAGATGTATCCACAGATTTTGCTATCTATGGAGTGTCCTTGGAATCAAAACCCAGCAGATACCAAGGACCTACTGTATATGTACAGTATTTTTAAACAAGACTACTGCATCCCCCCCCCCAAAAAAAAAACCCCAACAATTAATAAAGTTATGGCTCTATTACATTAAAGACCAACACATTCGATCAATTGATGTTTTTTAAAACATCATTTTGGGAGTCCTAATGGGAAGATAGGGAGGCTGAACATCTTGTATCGCTACAGGAATTGGTAGATTTGGCACTTCTTACCTCAATCAGGTGTCGCAATGTTGGCCTATATCTTGTTCTCACTCCCTGCTAGAGGAGAACCATTGACTAAATAGAAGTCAACGATTCCATAAGTTAGGTTTGCTCTGGGACGAACAACTGAACGCCAACTGCTATCTTTAAAAGACAAAACAAAGTGCCACAACAAAATAGAAGTTGTCATGGCTATTGCTTCTTCAGATCCACATTGAAAGCCACAGAATGCATTTGATGTTTTCTCCACCCGAGACACTAAATCTCTCTTATCTTATTTATATATGGATGCTCTCCTTGTCCTTGATGCCTAGCTGTGAAGACGAGCAAATCGGCAACACCTGGCTCTGAATTTCTAGGTAAGGCCCCCTTCTTAAACACTTGGATTGGCTTTGCTGCAATAATACGATGTAAGGAAAGGTATGATTGGTATGATTCTAAGAATCAGAAAGCTTTTGCTCAGTCTCCCTAAGTGACTGGGAACTCTATGTGAGCCATTTGGGGATGGCAGAGGAAAGTGGAAGAAAATGAAAGAAGAAGAGTTGGACTCTGCAGTGTTCTGCCTTCAAGGCTTGACCCCTTAGCCACACTGTGGCAGACTGTTCCTTGAGCATCATCGTGCCTCTGTCATGCGCCTTGCCATTGGTCAGTGATACGTTAGCTATGGGTTTCCTTCACCAGCAGCAGGTTGTATTAGATGGTCCTTGGGAGTCCTTTCCACCTGTACAGTTATGTGACTCTGGGAATGTATTTTTGTCTTTCCTTCCCCATTTGTAGTTCACAACCGCAAATCCTCCTCTTCCTCCAATGAGCCCGAATACCTTTGCAAGTGGATGGGGCTCTCCTACGCAGACTGTAGCTGGGAAGATGAAGCCCTGATTAGCAAGAAATTCCAGCATTGCATCGACAGCTTCAACAGTCGGAACAACTCCAAAACCATGCCCACACGGGATTGCAAGGTTTGCCAGCTCTGTCTTGAAATGCCTTTCTCCTGCCTTTCTCCCAATATAAAGACTCAAGTATAAAACAACACAATTTAAAAACCAATACAAAATATCAAAATATGTAAATATACAATTAAAAAAACCAATTAAACAATTTTAAAGATTAAAACAATTATAAATTAAAATATAATATATTAAAATACGGACCGTTAAAATTTGGGTAGCCCAGCATTAAAAGCCCAGTCCTTCTCCGCTTAATAGGCGTGCCTGCAAAGGAACCTCTTTACTTGGCGTCAGAAGGATAATAAGGATGATGCCATCCTTGTTGTGTTTTAATTAATGTGTTTTAATTGATGCCGTGCATTGCTTAGTTGTTGTTGTTCCTTGCCACGATCCATGGGGAGAGGCGAGTAAGAATAATAATAATTATCAGTATCATCGTCACCATCTTCTTATGATTCCAGGTGCTGAAACAGAGGCCTCGGTTTGTGGCTTTGAAGAAACAACCTTCTTATATCGGTGGGGAGAACCTGGAACTCCGTGACTATCAGCTGGAAGGCCTGAATTGGCTGGCGCACTCATGGTGCAAGTGAGTCAAAGGAAGGCGCCTGTGTCCAATATTTGTATATGCAAACATTCCAAAATCTGTAAAAATCCAAGACACATCTGGTCCTAACATCACAGAAGAAAGACTGGGCAACTGTGGGAAGCTAGGGGGGATATATTAGTCTCCAAATGCCCCCACATTCCCTGGTCATTGTTTTTGTCCTGCCAGGATCATTTTACAAGTAACTTCTGGCAAGCTTCCTGCTATATATATAAAGGCTCTCCTTGACCTAAAATGCTGTATTGGGAGAGGATGGAAATGTGTGAAATGGCCCCATGCCTCCTATATGTCTTAGTCCATTGCACCCACAAGAGATGTTATGGCATAACCTGGACATGCGCAAAGCACCAAAAGTGAACAGTGGGGTTTGGTTCCAGGACTCTCTGTGGATAACAAAATCCGTGGATGCTTGAGTCCCATTAAATGTAATGGCATAGTGAAATGGTGTGTCCCTTATCTAAGATGGAAAATCAAGATTTGCTGTTTGGAATGTATATTTGTTTTAAAAAAAAATATTTTCAAGCCATGGTTTCTTGAATTCATGAATAAAAATATCTGTGGATAAGTAGGGCTGACTGTATAGCCATCAAACTAAGTCCTTTCGATGTTGCAATTCTTTATTTGTTCTTTAAACCTGGAGAGGACAGAAAGGGAACCTGGGTAAACTTGATGGAATAACTTGAGAAATTGTAGATAGGACCCGCCTGTCTGTGGTTGTCAGTGGTCAGGTATCCCAAAATGATCAAAGATATTGTGTATAAAATTTCTTTCAGGCTATGAGTATAAGGTATATATTAAACATAAATAAATTTCACGTTTCAACTTGGGTCCCATCTCCAAGACATCTCATGATGTAGATGCAGATATTCCAAAATCCGAAAAACTCTGAAATCCCAAACACTTCTGGTCCCAAGCATTTTGGATAAGGGAAGACTCAACCTGTACAAAACAGGTTGAGTCTTAGGATGTGGTTAATAAAGGCATTATTGATTTTTCCTTTCCTTTTGTGGGGCGCTGTCTTTTCAGGAACAACAGCGTCATCCTTGCCGATGAGATGGGCTTGGGGAAGACCATCCAGACGATCTCTTTCCTCTCTTACCTCTTCCATCAGCATCAGCTCTTTGGCCCCTTCCTGATCGTGGTCCCCTTGTCGACGCTGACCTCGTGGCAGAGGGAGTTTGAGATCTGGGGCCCCGAGATAAACGTGGTCGTGTACATAGGAGATCAGATGAGCAGGAACGCTGTGCGTAAGCTAGAGCCGAGGAAGCTGGGTAACGGAACCATGCAAAATGGCCGCCTCTTTGGGTGGGTTTTATGACTTTGCTGTTAGGAGTGTAACCAGAGCTTGGAAGTGTTGTTTTGTGGCACTACAGCTGAAAAGAAAGCTCTTCCACCCATAAAACTGGGGAACTTGGGGGATTATACAGTCATCACTCCTAATGCGCAGATCTCACATCCGTGCCCGTGAATATATGTGGAGGGGTGACCTCCTGTATTTGCAATGGCGTTCATGTTTGGTGCATGCGCCCTTACTGCTTGCACTGGAGCACACTCCATTCAAGCCTATGGGGTTTGAATAAACGCAAGCCTCTGTTTTCGGGGGGGGGGGGCAGAATGGATCCCCTGCGAAAATGGAGGGCCAACTGTATTTTGCAACTGTAGCTTTTCTAACATGATTTCTGTTCATGATTTCTGTTCAGGATTGGGCTGTGAGTATGTTGAACTGCATCTCACAAAGTCTATGGAACTTTATGGCTAGAATCCCATTGATTTAACATGACAGTGTAACTTCTAATTAAACCAGTTTATCTACTTTTGGGGCTTGTTGCAAAAGGAGGTACCTACTACCTCTTTCTATAACACAGGATATCTAGGTGTGTACACTAAAATATCAGAAAGCAAAGGTGCCCCTATATTAGCCCATGAAAAACGTTTTGGATTTTGGAGTTCCGAATAAGCGAGACTCAACCGGTGGACATCTCCGCCTATAAAACAAAAGTTCATTTTAAGCAAAGGTAGACTGAAAAAGGAAAGTCTTAAGAGAGACCTTTTGTAAGATAATAGAGGGAGGTAGTGGATTTAATTTGGGGGTGAGGCCATTGAGAATATGTAATATGTTGCCCAAAAAATGATAAAAACATAGACTAAAATAAGTGGTTGGATAATTATTTATGTACTAGTTGTCAATGCATCTGGCATTTGGGAATGCAAACTGGAATTTTGAATATTGCTACACCATTAAACCTGGGTTTTTCCCTGGGTTTGCACAAATGTCCTTTTCCCATGATTGGGAGCAGAAGAGTGTGAGATAGGGATGCTATGGGACCCTGGGGAGATTTCATGTAAATTTTATGGCAGGGCTAGCTCTCCAGATGTTGTTCCTCACTGTTGGTTATGTTGACTAAGACTGCTGGGAATCCCAGTCTAACAACATCTGGAAGGCCACAGTTGCCCATCTCTGGTTTAGGAGACGAACCATTATAGAGAGGCCAAGTACATGCTTTGCATCCAGGTGACTCTTAGTTGAACCTCCAACAGCTTTGGACTCCCAGAGGTTTCCTGCCAAGTTGGCTTTACTATGTCCACTCTAAACAACTTAACTTTTCCAAGCTTTGAAGGTAGCTTCTGATATTCCTCTTGGCCCCAGTTCTCCGTTCTCCTCGCTGGCCAAAATAAGATGTAGCCACTCTGGAGAACTAATGACTTTATCTCTCTCTCTTCCCCAACCCAATCCCATTTTTAGGAGAGAAAAAGATAGAAAAGAGGCTCAGTTACATATTGTGCATTTTGATTTCTGTGCAAAAGAATAAAAAATTGACCATGCTGTTTGGGGATCATAGTAGTTGCAGTCTAAGGCTGATTGTAGACCAAGCTAATTTGTGAATGGTGTGTTTCTTTCTTAGATCCGTGAGTATGAGTGGGTCCATGCTCAGACCAAACGCCTGAAATTCAATGTCCTCATCACGACGTATGAGATTCTTCTGAAGGACAAGGTATATATTGTGGGCAAAGGAGCAGGAGTGGGGAAGGTGCACAACTTCACAGGCCATTGATGATGAGAATCTAGAATGTGATGCTGAAACCTGGGTGGTTGTGTGAAGATTTTCAGGGACTCTCTAGTAATGGGATTAGAGATAGTGCTTCAGCTGTCTGCAAAAGAAAAGAGCCATACCTTTGAGCTAAAGCATATGGTTTGCATACAGAAACCCATAAGTTCAGATCTGACATTTCCAATTTAAAAAGGACCGGGTAGAAAGTAATATGAGAAAATGTAATGGTTACTTGAGCAATATGTGTTTGATTTCTCCTATTCCAGACTGTTCTAGGGAGCATTAACTGGGCCTTCCTTGGCGTGGATGAAGCCCACCGCTTGAAGAACGACGATTCCTTGCTGTACAAGACATTGATCGACTTCAAGTCCAACCACCGGCTGCTCATCACAGGGACGCCTCTTCAGAATTCCCTCAAAGAGCTCTGGTCCCTGCTGCATTTTATCATGCCTGAGAAGTAAGCCTCCTTACTCTGCACAGGGAATAGCAAATGGCCCTAAAACAAGGGCAAAGCTGGTGGGTAGATAGAGGAAGATTATAAGCAGTGTGAGAGTTTGGAAGGAGGTGAGTTGTGCAAAAAAAAAAAAAAAAAAGAGCCATGCCGTTGAGCTAAAGCATATGATTTGCATACAGAAACCCATAAGTCCAGTCTCTGACATTTCCCATTTAAAAAGGAGAAGAGATCAACCACAGGGTCAAGGAGTGGTATTCAGTTTGTTGTATGCTGGATGATTTATCTTTCAAGGGGAAAAAAAACCCTGTTAGATCTTAAGGCTGCAATGTTCAGCTTGAAAATAGGACAGTGCTAGGTGAAATGTCCAACAACTGTTATTTTCCAGTGCATCACACAAACAGGTCTTGCCCCTGTGCAAAGACATTATTTGGGAGCTGAGAATGGAGGTGAGATGAACTAAGAAGACTTTCCAAAGCCTGATAGCTGTTTGGGATGGAAAAGGGGTTGTTGGACCTAGCAGTGTTTGATTTGGTCAGTTGTAGAGCATTAGGGATTTTGCATAGAGCACCTGAGCTCATTCCTGAGTAGAAGATGAAAAGAGTCCCAAATGAAATCTGCATTGAAGGTTGTAGTTCTTTAGAGGATGTTGGTCTACTTTAGTCTAGAAATGTGTGTGTGTATGTGTGTGAGTGAGCCCCTTCCAACTCTATGATACTATGATTCTGTGAAGAAGTTCAGAATCTTGTTTGCTCATCTATCTTGTCCCTTTTTGCCCTCAGGTTTGAATTGTGGGAAGACTTTGAAGATGATCATGGGAAGGGGCGAGAGAATGGGTACCAGAGCCTACACAAAGTCCTGGAGCCGTTCCTCCTGCGCAGGGTGAAGAAAGATGTGGAGAAGTCTCTTCCTGCCAAAGTGGAGCAAATCCTCCGGGTAGAGATGTCTGCCCTCCAGAAGCAGTATTACAAGTAGGTGCCTTGGGAAAGTGTGGCTGGAAACCTGAGGATGCACTTGTTGTTGTTTGTCATGGCATCCTCTACTTATGATGACCCTATGAATGAGTGACTGGTCCCAAGCGTTTTGGATAAGGGAGACTCAACCTGTCCTTCTGTTTTAATCTGTGTTGTAATTCACTTTGTATTCTGTCATGGGAGGAAGTCAGCATATTCATTTTCTTGACTTCTCATCTTTCCCAAATGTGCTTACAACTGTGATGGGACCAAGAGAAAGCCTCCCCAAGTATCGTCAAACTCAAGCAAACTAATTATGGGATCTGGATGAACCTTAACCAATGTCTTTCCTTTCTGCCTGCCCTGCAGGTGGATTTTAACAAGGAACTACAAAGCACTTTCCAAGGGGACCCGCGGCAGCACTTCCGGTTTCTTGAACATAGTGATGGAGCTGAAAAAGTGCTGCAACCACTGCTATCTGATCAAGTCCCCTGAAGAGAATGAGAGGGAGAACAGCCAGGAGATGCTCTTGGTGAGTGGCAAAAGTTGGGGGAAACTGGGGTTGAATAGGGATAAGAGGGTATCGGGAGAGAAGGAGGTTGCCCACATTTCAGCTACAGGTTGAGTCTCCCTTATCCGAAATGCTTGGGACTAGAAGTGTTTTGGATTTCTGGTTTATTATTTATTTTGGAATGTTTGCTTAAATATGAGACATTGGAGATGGCACCTGAGTCGAATGCAAATTGCATTTATGTTGCATATACACCTTATACACATAGCCCAAATGTAATTTTATACAATATTTATAATAACTTTGTGCATGAAACAAAACTTGAGTACACTGAACCATCCAAAAGGAAAGGTGTCTCCAGGTCTCCCAGCCTTGAAACAAGTGTTGGAATATTTTGGAATTCTGGATAAGGGAGATTAAAGCACTAATAGGTAAAATATGTACAAATGTTAGTTGTAATCTGCCCAACCATCCTGTGAGGCAAGCCAAGATTATTGTCCCCTAATTTTGCAGCTGGAGGTGGGAACAAGTTGGTAGAGAGTTGGATTTCCCTTAGCCGCTTATGAAATGACAAGAAGTGGTGAGATTTGAACCCAGGATTGACAAATTGTTCTTCATCCAGTCTCTTATCAGGAGCAGCGGGAAGCTCATCCTCTTGGACAAACTGCTGAGCAGACTGCGGGAACGGGGCAACCGAGTCCTCATCTTCTCCCAGATGGTGCGGATGCTGGACATCCTGGCGGAGTACTTGGCCATCAAGCACTACCCTTTCCAGGTGAGGATCTGGGGCAGAGCAGAGCAGGCTGGTCTGGGTGACTAGAAGCTGGGGGCACTCAGAGGATGTTCTTAACTGAGGTTCAGCCATGGAAGCTGCGTGAGGAGAGGAGAGGTTTATCCAGCCAAAAATGGGTACCTAACAAATATGTGAGCTCCAATTTGCAATATGCAGGGGGAAAAGTGAATTCTGAGAAGGTAACAGCTCAAAGGGGAAAAGCCTGGGAGCACAAATGAATGGATGCCTGGCAGAATCCCAGAATGCTGAGATGTTGCTCTATGTTGTTGTTATTTTATCCATTTATGTCCCATCTTTTCTCCAATACTGGGATTCAAGGTTGCTTATAAAATATTAAAACTCCTGCAGATTAAAATATGTACAAAAACATCAGTAATATGTGTATTATCTGAAAACACAATTCAACTATCTAAACCATTTAAAAAGGTCTTACAGATGCAAGAGGCTTACGGTTGGCCCTCCACATTTGCAGCTTTGACTTTTTCAGATTTGATTATTCATGGATTTGATTAATATGTTGTCTCTAGAAATCTCTAGGTCCTTCAGAGTGACTGTCAGAAGTTGAAACTCGAGGACCTAGAGATTCCCAGAGAGATGTTTTCTCAGATAAAAATTAATATATTTTTATTTGTGTTTTTCCCCACTTTCATGGGTCCTGCACCCCTAACCCCAGTGAATTAGAGGACCCACAGTAGTCACTGTTCTGAGGCTGCTTTCACTGTCAAGCTTGGGGAAATGATACATTTGGACCGCAGTTCCCAGAATCCCCACCATCACCACCTTAGCCTGCCCTACACCAAATTGTACAATTAAAACCTGGAGTAGATCCACTGCTCCTCTTCTGACAGAGGAAGGCACTGCTGTGTTTTTCCTTACTCCCTGTTTCCTCCCCTTTTTGATAAGTTCTCTGTTCACCAAACAACCCCCTGGCTCTGGGCTTGTAACGGGAGCCGTGGAGTCACCCGGTCGGTGTCTTGCTGATGCAGCTCATGCACCATCCCCTGTGGCAACAAGGTTATTTTTAAACCCGCTGTTATTTTTAAAGGTGTCGCCTTGCTCCAAGCCAGAGAGGGAGCTGGGCATGGGGTTTGAGTTAGTGGCTGAGCTTCAGCAGTGCCTTGGGTGGGTGACGGGGGTCTCTGTATGTTTGGGTGCAACAGTCCCATGGCATCCTTTTACCCAGCTGCCCTTGTTCTTCACAGCGGCTGGACGGCTCAATCAAAGGCGAGATCCGAAAGCAGGCGCTGGATCACTTTAACGCCGAGGGCTCAGAGGTACGGTGGTCTGTGCAGACGTGGGCTTAGCAAGTGGAGGTTGCAAAGGGACAGGAGCAGAGCTTGAGGAAATCAACTTCTTGTTTGGATTACAAACTATCCCCTAGACAGCATAGTTTGTCTTCTTACAGCTGCTAAACTAAGGAGGGAAATAATAGTCCCCCCATATAGCCAGCGAGGTGGACCAGTTTGCCATTTAATAACTATATTGCTACCTATATTGCTGGTTCAATCCAGAAACAGCCATTTTAAAAGAAACCACAGGTGAATGTTGAATCAATTCATGTTTCTGAATTAGACTTTCTAAAATAGAAACCTTCAGAAGACCCTCAGGGGTTGCCCATCCTTGTATTAACCTCTTGCCCTTTTAGAGTCTTAGAATCATATATTTGGAAGGGACCTCATGGGCCATCTAATCCAACTCCCTGCTGAATGCAGGATCTCTGGAGCAACCCCACTAGGTAACTATCCAGTCTCTTTTTGAAGACATCCAGCAAAAGAGACCCCATCACTTCTCTAGGGATTTGGTTCCATTGGCCAACTATTCTTAGTACCAAGAAGTTCTTTCTAATGTTCAGTCAAAATCTACCTCCTTATAGCTTAAAACTGTTAGGCATGTTCCAACCATCTGGGGCAGCAGAGAACAAACCTGTGCCCTCTTCCCTTTGACAGCTCTTTAGATATTTCAAAAGTGTAACCAGGTCACCCCTGAGTCTTCTCTTCACCAAGGTGAAGTCTTTCAACGTCTTCAACCTTTCCTCTTACATTTTGTTCTCCGTTCCACTTATGATCTCTGTTGCCCTTCTCTGAACCTGCTCCAAGTTGCTCATGTCCTTCTTAAAATTTTGTCACCTGCTCAGGACTTCTGTTTCCTGCTGTCCACACGAGCCGGTGGCCTGGGCATCAACCTGGCGTCTGCTGACACCGTGGTGATCTTCGATTCAGACTGGAACCCTCAGAATGACTTGCAGGCTCAGGCGCGGGCTCACCGGATCGGGCAGAAGAAGCAGGTGAGGAATGGTATAGTCTCAGTCTCACTAAATGAGAGATTTGGATGAGAATGCTACCATCTTATAGAATTACACTCTGCCTTAAGGTCTGCAAGTCTCTGTCCATACTGTACAAAAAAAGAGTTGTGCACAGATAATAAAATATATTTGCAGAAGATATATATATATGGGGAGAAGACCCCAGTGTTTATATGACACCCCCAAGAGACCCATGGGCTTGGTAGGGTTACGTCTCAATTGTAGAGCACATGTTTAATGTGAGGAAGGTCCAGCGTTGAGTCCAAAGGGGCATCTCTGGTTAAAAAGATTTGAAAAGTTGGAAAATTAAAATTCATTTCTTGAGTCTTTGAAGCAATTGGCAAGATGGGATCAGTCATGCCCAAAGTAGACAAGCAACTCAAGAAGCAGCAGCAATATATTAGAGGACCCAGTGAAGCAGCACAGAAGTGGAGAAGCATATCCCAGAATCTTCTGCCTTATCAGGGTAATGCTATGGCACACCTTTCCTTAAGTTGGAAACAACTTGAAGGCACACAACATCAATCTGCAAGTAGGAGCTTAACTAGGGGGGTGCAGGGATATGCACTGCACCAAGTGACACCTAAGAAGGGAATGAACACGCAGTGGAGTGGTCACTCCTGTCTGTCCCCAAGACTCCCCAGCTGGCCCCTCTGCCAGGCAGGGCACCTTTGGGATCATCAGCTATGGTTGCTGGTGGGAATAAGATGCTACTGGCCAGGCAGGAAAGTGAGTTGCCTCCTTTTCCTGCTCACCCAGCAGCTGTGCCAGACTCAGAAAAGTCTGCAAAGTAGAAGTAGCACCCTGCCGTGGCAGAGGCAACCTGGCTGGAGTGTGTGCCAGGCAACCTGGGGGTGACAGCATGAGTTACTTCACAGGGTAACACCCCGTGATGCTACTACCTGCAAGAAACAATAATGTGTAACATACACAGAGCTGAGAAACATTCCCTTTTGTGGACCCCAGTTCTCAGAATCCCCCAGCAATTAGAGACATGCTGGCTGGGGGGATTGTGGGAAATGGAGTCCAACAAAGGCTCTTTTGCAAACTTTGGATCTGATCCATGTTTGACCCCTTTTCTCCCAACAGGTGAACATCTACCGCTTGGTTACAAAGGGGACAGTGGAAGAGGAGATCATTGAAAGAGCCAAGAAGAAGATGGTGCTGGATCATCTGGTGATACAGCGCATGGACACCACAGGCCGGACTGTTCTGGACAACAGCTCTGGCAGAACCAAGTAAGGCACTGAAGAGGGAAAGAAAGGGGCCAAAGATGTTGTGAGGGATTGCAGACACACAGTAGCAAGTCTGTCTTTGGTATCCTCAAAGAGCACCCCTTTCTCTGTCTGTGGAGGATGGGACCAAAAGTGGAACATTCCTATTTGATTTGAATGTAAGTAAGATCTAAGTAAATTTAATAACTTTGAAAGGGAGTTCCAGGTCTCCTGTAGCTCTACTGAACTTATCTGCCTCTCTGCTCCCATAGAAGAAGGAGAAATAATTAATTAGGAAGGGAAGGAAAGAAGGGAATTTGGAAATGTTCATCCCTTGCTGGCCAGCCTTCTGGTGGCAAGTGTCTCTATACTTAGCAGATGGCAAGCATGTAGAACTCTGGTAGAAGTCTGCACCATTAGGAGCCCAGGTTTATGCCACTCTACCACAAGATGCCAAAAGTAGGGCTTTGTGGAATATGTGGTGATCTCAGTGAATGGTTAAAATATTTTAATACAAGGCTGAGGGGGAGATCGAAAACATATAGTTTCTATAGCACCTGCATGGTGTAATGGTTTGAGTGTTTGACTACGACTCTGAAGACCAGAGTTCAAATCCCTGCTTGGCCATGGAAACCCACTGGGTGAACTTGGGCAAGTCCTACTCCCTCCGTCCCAGAGGTAAAGGAAACCTCCCTCTGAACAAATTTTGCCAAGAAAACCCTGTGATAGGGTCACCTTAGGGTTGCCATAATTTGGAAATGTCTTGAAGGCACGCAACAACAACAAGAGCAGGGAGGACCAGACGCTGAATAGGGACATCTTCCATTAGAGGGACCAAGGCAGATGACATTTGCTTAGTCCTACTCCTCAAAGAAGTAGGAGGAAGACTCTGAATGTGATCCACCTGTTCTCAAGTGAGAATCTTCCTTTAACGCCAAACATTCCTTTCTCTTTGTTTCCCTGCAGCTCAAACCCTTTCAACAAGGAGGAGCTGACAGCCATCTTGAAGTTTGGGGCTGAAGACCTCTTCAAGGAAGCAGAAGGGGAAGAATCTGAGCCACAGGTAGACCAACCCTAATGGTTCTCTGTCCAGATTTATCATCTATCCTCCTAAGTTCTTTCTCCTTTGTTCCGAATTCCACAACTCTAGGTTGTTTCCTTTTGCTTAGTTTCTGTCTGTATTTCTCTTTGATCGTTACTTTCCATTTTTCCAACACTATTAGGAAATGGACATTGAGGAAATCCTACGTTTGGCTGAGACGCGAGAGAATGAAGTGTCCACCAGTGCAACAGATGAGCTTCTGTCTCAGTTTAAGGTACAGATATAAGGAAGAAAGGATGTGATTGAGAGCACAGCATTGCAGCTGTGTCAGAGGGGTGGGCAACTGTCTCAAGTTTGGAGGACAGTTTTAAGTCCCTGAGTGCCATAGGACTACCCAAAAGCTCACTCATACTCCAAATAATGCCTACAGCAAGTGATCTTGAACTCAGCTTAGCTCATTACCTGTTGGGGAAAGGGTCTATTTTGCACCTAAAATGCCCCACCCATGCCCCAAAACATACCAGAGATGCTTCCCATTGTCCATAGGGGGCATTTGGAGGCTTATTTTTGGACCCAAAAAATGTGCATTCCTCAATTCTGGGGTGAAAGTGTCTGAAATATGCTGTGAAAATGGTGCCAAGGAACAAAATAATGGATCACTTTTCTCCCCATTCTGTTTCTCTCTCTGACATACATACATATACAGGTGGCTAACTTTGCCACAATGGAGGAAGAAGAAGCTGAGCTGGAGGAGAGATCTCAAAAGGACTGGGATGATATCATCCCCGAAGAACAGAGGAAGAAAGTGGAGGAAGAGGAGCGGCAGAAGGAGCTGGAGGAGATATACATGCTCCCCAGAATCCGCAGCTCTGCGAAAAAGGTACAATTCACGACAGCTTTGCAGGACTGCAGATGGGATGCAAAAGTCTCAAAAGCCAAATCGGGAACTGAACATATGGAAATGTGATTCGGCTTTTCCAGGGCCAGAATACAATTTCCACCAAGCCTGCAGGTGCCCTCTTTTCAGGATCTGAAGAGTGCATTGCAAAAATAGCAATCCAGTGTGGTGTAGTGTTTTGAGTGTTGGACTAGGATGCTGGGAGACTAAGATTCACTCCCCGTTTAGCCATGGAAACTCTGGGTGATCTTGAGCAAATCACACTCTCTCAGCCTCAGATGAAGGCAATTCAAACCTCCTCTGAACACATCTTGCCAAGAAAACCCCATGATAGGTCCACTTTATGGTCACTCTAAGTCAGAAAAGACTTGGAGGCACACCACAACAGCATTGTAAGGATATTGTAATTCCATGAGCTCAGGTAATATGTAAGGTATTTCTCTTACCTTGTGGAGCAGAGGAGACTTGGGGAGGCTAAGCAGGGAAGTAGCATCTTTTGCAAGCCATTTTGCTGACCCGTCTTGGCTCCTGCAGGCTCAGGCCAATGACAGCGATTCGGACATTGAAATGAAGAGGAAGCTGCAGAGGTCATCTGGTTCTGAGAGTGAGACAGAGGACTCAGATGATGATAAGAGGCCGAAGCGCCGAGGGCGGCCCAGGAGTGTCCGAAAGGACATGGTGGAAGGATTCACAGATGCCGAAATCAGGAGGTTGGTACTAAATCCAGGTACTAAATCCCTGACAGAGGGGGTAGCTTCTTTATTTCTCCCCGTTTCCAGCATCTTTGATAGGCTCCAGTGTATCTGTAATTCAGTCTCTTAATGAAATATACAATAATACTAACAAGAAGCCTCAAAGCACCTCTTTAGTATGTGATGTGATAAAATTCTAAGGTGGCTGTAGATCACCCCATAGTATATTCTTGGCAGATGTAACCCAGCCATCATTATATCAGTTTATAAGACAACAGCTGGGAGTTGCAGTCCAATAATTTCTGCAAGGCTACAGTTTACTCCATCTTATCTTAGAAGACAAGACGATGGATGATGAGACAACTGATGGGTCAGTCTAACCTCACTAGCCATGGCTTCATACTGTCCTAGCACTACAGTTAATGTGGCACAGTGGTCTGAGTGTTGGACTATGACTCTGGAGACCAGGGTTCAAACCCCTACTGAGTCATGAAACCCATTTGGCGACCTTGGGCAAGTCACACTCTCTCAGCTTCAGAGGATGGCAATGCCAAACCACTTCTGAAGAAACGTATCAAGGAAACCTTGTGAAACCTTGTCTGTAGGGTCATCCTAAATCAGAAATGTCTTGAAGGAAAACAACAACAAGAACTACAGCTGGGGAGTAGATGGATGGGAATTGGAAAATGGTAATATTCAAGACTGGCTTTTGCCACAGTTGTGTAACTTAGGGTTGCCCATTAACACTGCCCCTAGATAATAGTACTGTATTCCACAACAGCCTATAGAAACCTAGGATTTGCAGTTTAGGGAGGCTTTAAGAGTTTTATGGCTGGGTTTTCTAAATGTTGGTTAAACTGACAGTCCCAGTTCCATGGGATGCCTCTGTTTGGTGGAAATCTCTGATAGCTCTTGCCACCTTTTTGTTTCAATCCCACAGGTTTATTAAGGCCTATAAGAAGTTTGGAGTCCCCTTGGAGCGGTAAGTGCCTTTGGGTTTTCAGGGAGATGCTGGGAATCTGGTTTCATTAACAACTGCTGCTGATGCTATTGAATCTACTATAGTCATTGTCACCTTTATTTCTATTCAACCCCCCCCCCCAAAAAAAAAAAAAAAACAGGACTTGGCAGTTTACAGATGGTGGGTTTTTAGAAGAAATTGGAAGCAACCTTTTAGTTACCAGAGGTGCAACATCCAAGCATTGAGGGTGGGAGTTTTGACTTTCTTGTAATGGTCGTTGCTTACTTAGGAATTTTTTAGAGGCAGATAAGCCTACATGGACAAGCTACAGGTGGTAGGACTACTCAGTGCCCCATCCTAGGGTGCTAAGCATCCTTGTTGTTTCCTTTCCCATCTCCAGTCTCGAGTCCGTCGCCCGAGATGCTGAGCTGGTGGACAAGTCGGTGGCAGATCTAAAACGTTTGGGGGAGCTTCTTCACAACAGTTGTGTTTCGGCCATGCAGGAGTATGAAGAGCAGCTGAAAGAGAACCCTGCGGAAAGTAAGCAAAGCACCTGTGCTCCTTCAGCCTGCTGGTGGAATAGGGTCTGGAGGTCTCTGGGGCAGAGGTTTGGAGCAACCTCCCCAAGACCATTTTTAATTTACAGGATGGTTCATTAAATGAGCTTTGAGGTTCCACAGTGATGCCTTTGTGCCAACTAAGTTGGGATTTTTCAACCAACAGAATTGTATGCAAAATGTGAAGTCGAAGGCTTTCATGGCCGGCATCCATAGTTTTTTGTGGGTTTTTAGGGCTATGTGGCCATGTTCTAGAATAAACTCTTCTAGAACATGGCCACATAGCCTGAAAAACCCACAAAAAGCTATGGATGCAAAATATTTACCTGTGGTATTGCAGTTTGCACATTTGCAATACCTGAGGATGCTCTTATTTGGACCATGGAGGATTGCAGACCTCTAACCCCTCCTCTACCCACCCTAAAATTTTGAGAAGGAATAAAAAATGGCAAATTGTGCTCTCTAGAAGCCTCTGGGGAAGGGTGTCTTCCATATTTATGTGGAGGGGGGGGCTGCACTAAAAGCTCAGTAGGGCTGCATGGGGCATTTGCTTTGCCCCAAAGCAGCAAAGGACAGCAAATTCCAAGAAGAATGGGATTGCAGGAAAAAAATACCATCAACTTGACCACTAGGAAACCTGTTAAAAGGCTATATGCATGAGGAGAGTTCTAGCTGATAAATCTTCTATCAAGATTTTTACTTTCTTTTGCTGAGATATAACTGTATTTGTTTGTTAGGCTGTTTTTAGACTTTTTCTTTTACTAATGTTCTCCAGACAAAGGACCGGGAAAGAGAAAAGGTCCCACCATCAAGATCTCTGGCGTCCCGGTGAATGTCAAAGCCATTATTCAACATGAAGAAGAGTTTGCAATGCTTCACCAGACAATTCCTGCCGACTCGGAGGAGAGAGCCAAGTGAGTTTGGGAGACTTTCTCCAATAGGTTCTTGGCTTTAGGAGAAAAGCTTCAATATGGAAAAGGGGCAATGCCTTATCTTTCTCCTCTTTGGTCAAATGTACAGGTTTTGCCTGACCTGCCGAGCCAAAGCAGCCCATTTCGATGTCGAATGGGGCTTGGAGGATGACACCCATTTGCTGCTGGGAATTTATGAGCATGGTTATGGGAATTGGGAGCTCATTAAATCTGATCCAGAGCTGAAACTAACCAACAAGGTACAGAAGAAGCCTCATGCACCTGCAGTGGTGTTTTATGAATGAAATCTTTGGTAGTCTTGCAAAGACAGTTAGTCTTCCTCCCCACCAAAAATGCACCCTTTAAATAAAGGACATCAGTGCGTTAATGATGCAAAACCATGACCTCGGGGGGGGGGGGGTTTGCTGGTGCAAAGAATATATATACCCTCCCAGTCTCCCCAATTCTGCAGCAGATATAGCAATTGGAACTAGCAGTGGAGTTTTGCTTCAAGAAGATCTGAAGGTTTATTTTGTTGACTCCCCTAACCTAAAGAAGGTTTCTAGTCTAGCCTGGAGTAATAATTTCAATTCATGATTCCTGTGGTCCAGGCAATTGGCTGCATTGTCTAAAGGTGCAATCCTATGTCCCATTGAGTTCAATGGGGATGCCATTCAGTTCACAACTTTGTATGGGTGAGTGGTGGTTTCTGAATCAAAGGAGCATTAAATCCACTCTAAACATAAGTATGAACTGTAAAGGAACTAACTAGACACTTCTCCCCACTAAACTGAATGCCTTGACTAGTCAAGATTAAAACCAGCATGGATTCACCAGAATGGAAGCCACTAGCCATGTCATGAATTTTACAAAGCAAGTCAGGTTTACTTACACACCACCTTTCTACTGG
>NC_056527.1:167190342-167251320 GCF_019175285.1 Sceloporus undulatus | reverse complement strand
ATAATAATAATAATAATAATAATAATAATAATAATAATAATAATAATAATATAACAAGTGAGTTCCTTATAAAAATAAACACACAACTAGGTAACCGATACTAGGAAATATTTAAGCACATAACTTCTATTTTTTGGGAGTTTGGAATATGTGTATTGCATATGTAAACAAAAATAGACACATTTCCCTTTAAACATCCTGCACCTATTTGTAGAAATAGGGTGAAATGATTTGTCTTGCTATTTTACGTGATTTTGAGATCATTGTTAACACTTTGTTTATTGCATCATTTCCTTTATGTGACTGTCACTTCTCATTGTTGATTCTCATATGTCATATTTATTAATACAGAATGGTAAGGAGAGAAACAGAGCAATCACAGATCATGCGTAGTTCAGTTCCTATTACACACGAACAACCAGTAATACCATAAAGACCCTGTGAAATAGATGTGTTGCCTGCAACCTGCTCCCAGAAAACAATGTTCACATCAGGTTCAGAATCCCGCTGTCCAAATTGCTTGCCTTGCTCTGGTAGGGCTTTCTTTTTTTAAGTGGGATTTTATTTTGTTTTCTTTTTTCTCATCCAAAGATCTTGCCGGTTGAGACAGACAAAAAGCCACAGGGGAAGCAGCTCCAACTCCGGGTGGACTATTTGCTGAGGTTGCTCAAGAAAGAGTTGGAGAAAAAGGAGGGCGTGAAAGAGACAGAAGAGGTCAGTTGTGCCGAAAACCCAGCAGAGAAGCCAAGAGGCATTAGGCTGGGCCTTTTGCCTTCTTCCTGCTGTCTTCTTTATTTTTCTTAAAGTATTTAACTCACACCTTATATCCGAGGACCTCAGGTTGGCATACAGTACAATGAATTCTAACCAATTGAAACAGAAACATTGCCATGTTAGTCTGGAAAATCAGAATGCAAAAAGGGATCTTAGAGCACCTTTGAGACTAACTGAGCGAAAGAAGTTGTAGCATAAGCTTTCGTAGACTTGGTCTACTTCCTCAGATGCATGACAAATTTAAATTAAATTAAAATAAGAGTCATTTAAGTAAGCTAAAATTATATTTTAAAAATCTGGCAAATTAAAACAGAAGAGCCTACAGCCTGTTAAAACAATTTGAAACCAAACACATGCAAAATATGAATTAAATCCAATGGCCCCCTAAAAGCTCAAGCAAAAAAGTCATCCAGTAAAATAAATATTGGTGCCAATTGGGCTCCTAAAGGTGCCCAGAGAAAAAGGCTGTCTCTCACATCTTCCCATCATGTAAAGCTTCCACTGGTGGGACACAGAGAAGGTGCCCTCCAAAAGACTTTGGTCCTCAGGCACTCCTTCAAGTATGGAAGTCCCAAGACATTTAGGGCTTTAAATAACTTAATATAAAATTCAAGTTCCTGCTTTCCATAGTGGGAAATGCAACTTTGCAAATGTGTGCGTGGCACTTTATGAAATCTCTTGAAGCCCCAGAGAGGGCCGACAGGGATTCCTCAGCTACAAGTGGGATGGGATACAACAGTCACTTAAATGGGATGCTTCCATCTGGTCCTATTTCCCTCCCTAAGTGGGCTTCTTTCCTACCTCAGATCAAGGTGAAAAAGAGGAAGCCCCGTGCAAAGAAGGAGAACAAGACCATCAAAGGCAAGGATGAGCATGGGAATGAAGTCTCTCCTCGGCACTCGGACAACCCATCAGAAGATGGGGAGGTCAAGGTAAAGCAAACCCTGCAGGTCCCGTCATCACTGTTGTTTCTGTCCCAGTTCAGTAAAAGGTACCAGTAGCTAAGATACCGAGGAAGGTTGGCCATTGGAAAAACAGGTGGGGGTGACACTTTGGATGGGTTCCAGGAAGTAACCTCATACTGAGAGGGGCAGGTTGGCCTTGTGAGCAGGTCCATTTGAGCCAGCAAAAAGAAGTGTTGCATAGACCTCCCAGCCAGCTCTTTGCCAAGGGCTATTGTGATTGCTACTTCGTTGCTTGTCCTTGGCATCTTTTAGCAGAAAGAAAGAATAAAAAGCACTTCCTTTGTCTCCTTTCTTCCTTCCTTTTTCCCAGGAGGATGGGCGGGATAAGAGCCCTGCCAAAAAGAAGCAGAAGAAAGATAATAAAGAAAATAAAGAAAAACAGGCAGCAGTCAAGAAAGAAAAGGAGGTTGAAAAGGAGAGAAAGAAAACAAAGGACAAGAAAGAGAAGGTAGAGCCAGCATGGCGTCGCGGTTTGCACATTGAACTATGACTCTGGAGACCAGGGTTCGATGCCTTGACCGAGCATAAAAACCCACTGGGTGATATACTCTCAGGAAAGTCAATAGCAAACCCCCTTGCCAAGAAAACCCTATGATTGGGTTGCCTTAGGTTGCCATAACTAAAAAATGATTTGTAGGCACACAACAACAAGGCAACCCGATGCCCTCTTCCACACCTTTCTTGCAATGGCTACATACCTGATTTTGTCACATCCCTGTTTTGTTTTAGGACTAACCTGCCCAATTTTCTTCTTTCACAGCCCAAGGGCAGTGAGGCCAAATCTGGAGGCAAAGGGAAGCGATCACAGGGCCCCGTCCACATTACAGCCGGGAGTGAACCCATCCCTATCGCAGAAGAGGAGGATGATGATTTGGATCAGGAGACCTTCAGCATTGTAAGCTTTTTTAAACATCTCACAGCACTCAGAAAGGGGTACAGTACAGGGTATCTATAGAACCACATTTCAGATGAGTTGGTTTTCTTCCTTCCTTCTCTGTACAAGGTAATAGGCATGTTTTAAAAAATCTCTTCCACCTTCCCTCCCACCCTTCACTTGCACAAGGCTAATGTGTAGCTTCTGTTCTCTGTTTGTTCCTCTCTTCAGTGCAAAGAGAGGATGCGGCCAGTCAAGAAGGCCCTGAAGCAGCTGGACAAACCAGAAAAGGGGCTCTCGGTGCAAGAACAGCTGGAGCACACACGCAGCTGCCTGCTGAAGATAGGCGACCGCATCTCCGAGTGTTTGAAAGCCTATTCCGACCAGGAGCACATCAAACTCTGGCGAAGGTAAGCCCCAGGTACAATCCTACCATGCCTTTTGCCACGGGCTTAAGTGACCTGAAAGGAAAACCCAAGACAGGGCTACAGAAATGGAGTTTACTTGGCTCTCGGTAGCTCCCCTTGAAGTCCGATGGACACAGCAGATTGCAGTCTGGACCACAGTTCAAGCAAGGAGAGCAATGATGGGTTATGACTTCCAAGCACAAAGGGAAAATACAATCCATTTTATTTCCCAGGAACCTGTGGATATTTGTGTCCAAGTTTACCGAATTTGACGCGAGGAAGTTGCACAAGCTGTATAAGATGGCACACAAGAAGCGGTCCCAGGATGAGGAGGTGAGTTGAAAATAAGAATGTTTGGGTTTGGCATGTAAGCTGCCATTGGGACTCTTGTCACTGAAGGGAAATGATACGAGTTTTCTGAATGAATAAATAAGCAAGCAAGCAAGCAAACAAGAAACACATCTTGTAAAAAAACATCCAGACATGTCTTTAATTGCTAGACTGGATAAGGTGTTCCTCTTTTAGACTCTCTTTTAAAAAATAAAACATAGCGCCATTTGAAACTGCCAGACTGATTTATCTGTTAGAAAAACGATAGACTGCAGTTCAAGGGAATGACAGCCAGGAGAATTCAAGTCAGCACGCAGTGAATCTGCTCTGGGCTTTAGTCCAAAGTTTAAAGCCTGTTCCGTTATGCATCACTTTGGATGTAGCACCTTCAATAATGTCTAAAATTCAGATGAGAACCTAGAGTGACTTTACTGCCCTGCTAATATGGGAAGGGGGAACATAGGGAGACCACCAGCTTCCATTCTTATTCTGCCCTCAGGTAGTTCGGTCGGGGTCCAGGAACCTTTTTGGCCAGCTCACTCTCAAGTTGGCCACTAACTTCTCCCTTTCCACTCTCTTTTGTTCTCAGCAGGAACAGAAGAAGAAGGAGGAGCCCGTGGGGGTCAAGAAGCCATTTCGGCCAGAGCCTTCTGGGTCCAGCCGGGATTCCATGGTCCCTCAGATACCTCATGGTCCTCCTCAGAAGGTCCACCAGCATCCGCTTCATCCTCCCCAGATGCATGGACACCAACGTGACAACTACAACCACCCAAACAAAAGACACTTCAGTGGTGCAGGTAAGAGACCAAAAGGAAGCTGATGCTCAGCCCCCTCCATCAGACCTCCATGGGGAGGGAATTCCACATCAAGGGTCCACAAAAAGGAAGGCCCTCTCCCAAGTCATTGCTCTGTAGGGCTACTTGAGTGACAAATGGAGCAGACTCTTGTACATTTAATAGTTGTATAGAAGAGGAAATTTCAACTGCCCCTCCAGGGACAGCTGTATATAAAGAGAGAGGCTCTTTCAATTATTGGGATTCCAGGATTTTACTGCTGCCACATTGCAGAAATAAAGTGGCTTGACACCCCTTTTAATTTCCATGGCTCAATGCTATGAAATTCTAGATTTTTTAGTTTGGTGGAGCACCAGAGTCTCTGACAGGGAAAACCTCACAAAGCTACAAATTCCATGGTTATTAAAGTGGTGTCAAAGTGCATTATTTCTACAATGCGGATACACAAGAAATAACTGAATTTGTCTATAACTACCCATTGATGCATAATTTTATAACTAGTGCTTCATAAATTAAAAAAACTCTGTAAAATGATAGAAATACAATTGCCTGCCTGCTGCATCGCACAAGCCACCTTTGAAACAGCATGGAAATTGCATCTTACCTGAGCGTCCTTATAGGAGATTGCCCTTACTGATGTACTCCAGCAGAAATTCCCTTTTCAGCTTGGGCAGAATGACAAAGGTTGCATGCAACCCTGTTCAGGGACAAAAAAAAACCAAACCCTGAAAATGCTCAACTCCTGGGTGTCTTGCAGAAGAGACTGAGCCCTTTCCCTGCTCCCTTCCTTTATATGCAGAGCGGGGCGACTGGCAGCGGGACCGCAAGTTCAACTATGGCGGCAATGCCAACCAAGTCTGGGGTGGAGAACGGCACCATCAATATGACCAACACTGGTATAAGGAGCACCACTATGGAGACCGCCGACCGCGTGGGGAGCCTCACCGCAGTTCGGGCAACTACCGGCCAAACAACCCATCCCGCAAGCGGCCCTATGAGCAATACAACAGTGACCGAGACCACCGGGGACACAGGGACTACTATGACAGGTGAGCCCTTAACATCTCCCTTGGGACCTCCAAATTTGTGTTGTCCAGGAACCAAATTGCTCTCATGTATTGTGTGTTTTTGTGCATTAAGGAACATTAATACACATAAAATAGCGTGTCTGTGGACATTGCACATCCCATACTCCAACTGTGCATTGCTTATTGTGCAATGAGCTGATTGTTGGATGCACTCACCATTTCCCTATGTTGCAGAACAGAGGTATCCAATATAGAGCTGGCATAGCATGACTCCACTGCCAGATATTTATGCTATGCTGAGATAGAGAATGCATTATCTTGGCCAGAGAGTACCAGCCTCTTTCCAGTTCAATTTATGGCAGGGATGAAAATTGGCAACCCCTCCACAGATTGTTCAACTGTAACTCCCAGTGTTCCTTGCCTTTGCCTATGTTGTCTAGGGCTTCTGGGGGTTTGGTCCAACAATACCTGGAACCCTGATTTAGGGGAACAACCCCAACATAATTATTAAGACTCTCAAGGGCAGGAGGTTTTCCTGGATGTCTTCTTCTGAGGTGACACCTCTCTGTGATTGTCTCTTGTTCTGTCCAGGCACCACCATGACTCCAAGCGGCGAAGATCAGATGAATTCAGGTCTCAGAACTATCACCAGCAGGATTTCAGACGGATGTCTGACCACAGGCCTCCTGTGAGCTACCACAACCAGGGGCCTTCAGACCATTACCGCTCTTTCCACCCAGAGAAAGCCTCCGATTACAAGCAGATGCTCCCTCCTTCTCACTCCCAAGTCTCCGATCCTCGCTCTCCACCTGCACAGAAGTCCCCCCATGATGCCAAGTCTCCCCTTGATCACCGGTCGCCCCTAGACAGGTCTGTTGAACAGAAGAGCAATCCAGAATATAACTGGAACAGCCGGAAGACATAGAGCCCAAGTCTGAGACTGAGCAGGAGAACTGCTTCTGAATTAACCTGATCCGAGGGATTAACAGCAGCCACTGCTGGTTCATCACACCAAGAAGCAGAGACTCTAAATGTGCTGCTGTGTTGGCTCTGTGTTTCTGAAGGGGAGGAATGTAAGAACTGGATTTAATGGGGGCAGCTGGGTTTTTGCCCCAATCCCATAGTCCCACACTGGTTGAACACTGGGCATTGGCTTCTCTGCCCGGTTCTGTGGGCCTGTTGAGGAAAGACCGACCCTGTGCCAGTTTTTTGTTTCTGAACACTGAAACTAGGACTCCTGTAAACATTTCATGTAACTTGGAGAGACAGCTACTGA
Source organism: Sceloporus undulatus (assembly GCF_019175285.1). Classification (NCBI taxonomy): domain Eukaryota; kingdom Metazoa; phylum Chordata; class Lepidosauria; order Squamata; family Phrynosomatidae; genus Sceloporus; species Sceloporus undulatus. Next base: position 167,244,872 of record NC_056527.1, on the reverse strand, counting down.
GGACACAAATGGAGCAGAATGCAGGATGGCTTTGGGTGCTGCTGGAGAAAGAGAGGCCATCGCAGAAAGGGAGAAAGAGGTGGGAACACTTGCCTCCCTCCTAACTCCCAATATCCATTGTTTTTCTTCTGACATTTTCCCCTCATCTTCTTTATTCCACTTTCTAATGGAAACCAAGGATAGGAATGGGATTAGATGGAATCCCTCTGGTGTTTTACTACCTTTCTGGACATTTCCCAAAGACACACACACACCCTTTCTGCTCCTCTCTTTATTCTTTCACAAAGAGATGAAGGACCACCATGTCTGGATCAGACATTTTTGCACAGGGAAGGAAATGCCCCTCAAGGACCGGAGTGGAGCTTGTTGGCGCCTGAAAAGGTCCTGTCCTGACTTTGTACCTAGTGTTTGAAGGCATCACAAGATGGCTGCCCTTATGCTATGTATTGGGGTCCACAAAGCCCTTGTTTGCCACCTCAGAGGACAATGCGAGCAGCAGATGGCTCTTCATCACCTCTTATGCTCTGAAGCATCAAACGCACTTGTGGACATGTTGTGCGCTCTGAGCAGCAGCTACTTACTCCATAAAAACTGGAAAAGCAGGAACTCTTGATGGTTCACACTGAGTCCAAAATCTCCTGTTTGGGGTTCAAGTCACTGCTGTTGTTAACGTATGAAGAGGAGGGGAACCAGGCTGTTTTGAAGTGTTCTGTCAACAACCAGCAATGTATTAATCCTGAAAGGTTATCTGTGGAGGAGCGCCCCTAAATTTGTTGCCATCACACCCCAGTTTGCAGGCCTTGGCATGCAGTTTTCCAACACAATGGGGGGAAGTAAATCCTCTTTACCCCAAATCCAACAGCCTTTGCCCTCCATGTTTTATGCTGGGTGGGCATGATAGAAACACAAGGCAACAGATGCCCATTCACTTGCAAAAGTGTTAAATGGAGTATGGACCCGCAAAGTGAAGGGGTGCAAAATCCAGTGTTTTCGTCTGGTTTTTGGAAAGATTTAGGATGTATGTGTGTGTTTGCACATTCCAGGGAATCACATTTTAATCTTATTTCACTCAGTGAAATGATAGAAGATGGTATAAAACACACTCCGAAGGTCCTTTTATTTTCACATAGGGTGTTATTTCTTTAATGTGAATACTTTTCTCACCCCATTTAAGTGGAAAGACAGAGACAGAGGAAAAGTGTGTTATAATTAATTAGTTAATTAAAACATTTCTTCTTCCATTCGGAGTCATGGAATGCCACTGTAACATTGAACTATATATTCCTGTGCCAAAACGTTGCTGTAAGAGAGAGGTGGACGACTGAGGTTTTTCCCCCCCTAAATGTCAAAGTATTACAGGGAAGGAACCTCGGCCCAAATGGAAGAGACGCACTTGTGAGTCACCAGTACGCAAAGGGGTTTTGTGTGAAAGACGTAAGCCTAAGCTTTCATTGATTTGGTTGGCTTCCACAGATGCACAAAATGAAGTGGTGTAGCATGTTTCAAAATGATTGGCAGCTGTCAAACTGACGTAGAGCCTCCCCTGGACATCCTCTAGACCAGTGATTCCCAGACTTAGTCCTCCAGATGTTTTGGACTCCCAGGAGCCCCAGCCAAGCCTGGCCAACAGTCAAGAATTCTGGGTGCTGAAGTCCAAAACATCTGCAAGATCAAAGTTTGGGAACCCAACAGCTTATGTGTCTTGAGGAAGCCGCAGGAATAACCTGAACTTCCATTTTCGGCATTTTGCAACTGCTCAAGTCAAGAGCAGACTAGGCACATACTATTTGCAGTGTGTCTGAAGTAGGGAAGGAGTGTTGGATTGGTGCCCATTTGGGATGGATAATTCATAGATTTGAGAGTGAAGAGAATGGTGGGGAACATTTAGTGACCCATAGGTATCCTCCACATTGCAGCCCTGTCCTGTCCTATACATTTCCTCCACTATCCAGAGCTGAAAGTACATTTGCTCCTTAAAACCTTGACCTTAAAGGGGAAAGACCAACTGGTCCTGACCCCTAAACAAACAGTACTTAACATTAATTTATATTTGTGACAACATTCTGCCGGTGTCCTCGTGGTTTCTGATGTAAATATGTTGTTTATAGAGTATGTATTAAATTTTCCTACACTGTAAAACAGCTGTACTTTGGATTCTTCTATATTAAAATGTGAGATGGACATTTTCACAAATCGGCTTGCTGCCTGTGCTTTTTTGGTTACTTGTGGTATTTTGGCTGTTTGTTAGTTTGCGTCTTTATTTCTTGGTCAGTGAAAGGGAGACACAAACGGGGGTTATTGTGAGTTCTGTCTCTTTGCTGGACAAAATCAAAGTTGTGCATATCTGAGTTTTACATCTAGCTGTTTTCAAGCTCTTCATGGCAAAAAGATGGCAGAATACTTCAAACACAGACCACCTCCCTTGCCTTAGAGATGAGTTATAAAATGCATAAAGAAATAGATACACGAGTGCCATTTTCCATACAGTGTGCAAAGGGATCTTGTAGCGCCTTTGAGACTGAAAAAAGAAGACCTTTTTGTAGACTTGAGTCTATTTCTTGAGATGCAGATGCTGACTGAAGTCTAGAAAACTTCATGCTAGCAGCTTCGTTCTCTTACCAGCTTCTCTCAAAAGTGCTTCAAGAAAGGCAGCCTATAAATGAATAAATTAAATGTGTATAAAATTAGCTTCAGGCAATGTGTAGAAGGTGTATATGGACATACATGAATATCATGATAAGACTTGAGCCCTGTGTCCAAGATTTATCATTATGTTTAGGAAAACATTTCAAAATCTGACCAAGTCCGAAACCCAAAACACTTCTAGTCCCAAGCATTTTGGATAAGGGAGACCCAACTTGTCCCAATCCTAATCAAGATAATAATCTCATTGATATGCTGCATTTCTTGTGGAGTGGGAGCCAGCATTTCCAGTTTCTGATGCAAAGAGTTATTCCATTTCTATTCCAAGGGGGACCCAAGGCGGCTCCCCAAAAGAATCAGCTAAAAACTACTAAATTTTAAAACGCCATTGAGACCATCCCATTGAAAGCAATGGTAACCCATCTATTTGGACCTGGTGGGGAAGTGGGCAGATGGGACAAAATAGGATGGAACATTTTGATTGGTTGTTTTGTTTCCTTGGAGATCATGGAGAATCTTGGCCAACTGAAAGTTGCGGCAGTTGAGGTCCGGTGGTGGTTGAAGCTGGAGAGACACCAACTGACCAGAGCCTTACTATTCGTTTGGTTCTGGTCCCATTTATCATTTGGAGAGCTCTCTTGGTTTCATTGGCTGATTTCCTCTTCATAGGAAGTGCTTCCAATACTTTCTTTATTTAAGTGCTAGCTACTACTGCTTTCTGAAGGTGTTGCTTTAAACCAGGTGGACTGCTTGAGCTCACCTGATAGCCTCCTTCTTAAGCAGACATTCATTAGTTGCGTTCATAGCAATGTATGGTTGTGCTATTTCTTCAATTTCGTTTCTCCCAGGAGTGGGTCACAAGGTGGAGTAGAATACAAAATGTAGAATGAACTTACTGTATATACTCATGTATAAGTCTAGAAATTCACTTTAAGGGTTTCTTCTTTCTGGTTGAAATTGTCCAGGTGTTTGGGGATTTCAATGGCTTCCCTGTGCATCCTGACATGGTAGTGGTTGGCATGGTCCAGAACCTCAGTGGTTTCAAACAGTATTCTATGCCCAGGATGGTTAGTGGCATTTGGATCATCTCCAAATGTTAACTGGGAGGGAAAGGGGAAACTGGAAGACAAGGGCTTGCAGAATCAGATAGACAGCAGTAGCTGGTGATTCCCATGTTAGTGAGTTGGTGAATTGTCTCTGTCTTTTGGTCTGAACTGTCTGTGATGCCTCTAATGACCCCAAGTCCCTTTGCCTCCCCCATTGCTCCCTGGGCTGTCTGGGGGGCCATCATGCGGGCATGTACTGCAAAGCCCATCTGTGTCTTCCCCTAGTTCCTCTGGGAAAGAGAGAAGAGGAGCCTCTAATGACCCCATGTCCCTTTGCCTCCCTGATGGATCCCTGGGCTGTCTGGGGGATGATCATGCAGGCATGTACTGCAAAGCCCATCTGTGTCTTCCCATAGCTCTTCTGGGAAAGAGAGAAGAGGAGCCTCTAATGACCCCAAGTCCCTTTGCCTCCCCCATTGCTCCCTTGGCTGTCTGGGGGGCCATCATGCAGGCATGTACTGCAAAGCCCATCTGTGTCTTCCCCTAGTTCCTCTGGGAAAGAGAGAAGAGGGGCCTCTAATGACCCCAAGTCCCTTTGCCTCCCCCATTGCTCCCTGGGCTGTCTGGGGGGCCATCATGCAGGCATGTACTGCAAAGCCCATCTGTCTTCCCATAGTTCCCATAGAAAATAATAATAATAATAATAGTTAAAATGGTGTTCAATGGCTCTCCTCAGACATCGGTTTATGAATGTGGAGCAGAGGGGAGGTTGCAGGGGGAGTAATGTGTATTTGAAACTCAATGTAGCACAATCGCCTTACCCTGCTTCCCAATCCACTGAGGGAAAGGCTATGCGAATGGAAGAAAATGACGCTGGTGATGCAGAAAAAGAACCCCCAGGCCAGCCCCTTGAGCGCTGTTCCTCCCATCTCCAGTTTCCTGAATCAGACTCCCTTTCATTCCCATTCATTTGCCCCGAATCAGACTAAGGAGGCACAGGAAAACTTGCTTTAAAACCACTGTTTTTTAAAACTGGTTTATAGACCTATAATTCGGGTTTTTCTAGATAAATCGAATCAGATTCGAATCTCAATGGGAACGATTTCGGAGCAATGCAGGTCGAATTTGTGCTCAAATGGAAACGATGAACCCATGATTCGCATCCAGACCTGCGTTATAGGCCAGTGGGAATGACCCCTATCTTGGAACTAGGATCCAGCACCGTGGACCCAATGCCCCAACAACATGGAAATTCAATGCCCCAATAACATGGAAGTCAGAGCCTGTACATTAACTGCAATGCAGTTTTTTGTTTCTTTTTCCTCTGACCTGAACTTCCTAGCTCCTCTGAATGACCCCAAGATCAAGTAATAGGAGAGAAGGAGAAAACTGTATCTCCTTCCACTTTCTCCACCCCATGGAGAAAATTATATACCTCTATTAAGGCCATGCTATTTCACAGTTTTGCTCCTTAATAACCCAATGGTTTCAACCTTTCACAGAAGACATGTTATTTGGGAGTAAATTCAAGACAAAACCTACCAGGAGGGTGCCTTCAATTTGTTTTCCAAGGCATAGAGGCGGGTGCACAGTTATAGGGTGCATGGGGCCGGTACCACCCTTTTGGGAGGTTGTTTGTTGGCCTTTTCCAGGGCCAGAACACCATTTCCATCAAACCTGCTAACCTGTCCTCTTTTCATAATCTGAAGATTGCATTGCAAGAATAGAGAGCCAATATAGTATAGTGGTTTGAGTGTTGGACTAGGATGATGGGCGATGAGGATTCAAAGCTGCATTTAGCCATGGAAACTCTGTGGGTGACCATGGGTAAATCATGCTTTCTCAGCTTCAGAGGAAGGCTATGCAAACCTCCTCTGAACAAATCTTGCCAAGAATAGGATAAGTTTGCCTTTGGCCACCATGAATTAAAGGTACGCCACAACAACATTTTAGGAATATTGCAATTCCACAAGCTCAGGTATTTATCTTATGCCATGGAGCAAATAATACTTGGGAAGGTAAGCAGAAGTACCTTCTGGAAGCCATTTAACTGATCCTTCTTAACTCTTCCAGGCTCAGGCCCTGATTGATAACCAAGCCCTGAAATGAAGAGAAGACTGGAAAGCCCATCTGGCTCACTGAGCGAGGCAGAGGCCATGAATACTGCCAAGAGGCCAAAGCACCAATACATCCCAATGGACACGGAAGGATTCGCAGATGGCGAACCCAGCAGCAAGAAAGAGGTCAGTTGTGCCGGAAGCCCAATGGAGAAGCCAAGAGGTGCTGGACCAGGCCTTGTGCCTTCAAAAGAAGTTGTAGCATCAGCTATTGTAGGATATATCTCCTTCCACAGATGCATGGAGTGAAGGGCTGCCCAGAAAGGACCTTAGGCCACTCCTTGCATCTGAGGAAGGAGACAGAGTCTGCAAAGGTTTATGACATGTTTGCCGTAGGCTCTCCATAAGTCAAAAGTGACTTGGGGACACACAACAAGAACACAATCTTATTGGTTTGGCCCCATTAATACTAACGGACCCTTTTAGATCAACTTGGATAAATTCCTTAATTTTGAATCTTTCTTCTATTGGGTTATCAAGAGATCATGTACTTATGTTGGCTTTTAATAAAGCAAGAACTGTTATCCCACAGAGAATTAAAGATATTGACCTACAAACCCACAAAAGCAAAGCAATTCTCTATCCCATAATTGGGGGAAACTGAAAGAGTTTCCACACATGCCAGATACTTTGATAACTTGAACATCCCCAAATTTAGAAGAGCATTTATGCTTGCAAGATTTAATATCATTCCGTCAGCCGTAGTTGAAGGCAAATATAAAAAGATATCTTTGTGCTATGGCAGTACACCTGATGTTACATGTTTTGTATGTTTGCCATATTTTGGTGCTGGCCATGTGCCATAATAAATTCATTTATTCATTCATTCAGAATGCAAACAACAAGGCAAGGCCATGCTCACTTCCTCTCCTTCCTTTCAGTGGTCAGATCCCTGATTTTGCTTTAGGACCAAGCTGCCCAATTTTCTTGGTTCACAGCCCAAAGGCATCCAGGCCGCAGCTGGAGACAATGTTACAGCTGAGAGCGAGCCCATCGTGATATCTGATTGGGATGAGGAGGAGGAAGAAAAGAAGGAAGAACCCATTTGGATATCAGAGGGAGGAGAGGAGGAGGAACCCATCATTATTTTGTAGGAGATCACATCAAGATCTCTGATGAAAAGGAAGAGGAACTAAAGGAGGAAGACTTTTTGACCCTGTTCAGGCCAATTGGACCGCGTGTTGCAGATTCACCCCCATTGGATGAATCGATAGGTCTGAAACCGTTTTGTACTGGTCAGGGGTTGCAGGGCAAGAGGCCACGTAACCCCGCCAAGGCCACTTGGACTATTTACTGGAAATGGACGCAGTTGGATGGTTCAGACCACTGGGAGGGAGGAGGTCAAGTCATTTTGACAGCTATCAGTCATTTTGAAATGAGCCACACTTCCTAGGCAACACTTCATTGGAAGTAGATCATGTCTATGAAGGCTTATGCTACAAATTCCTCTCCTTGTGTGATCAGGCTCTTAGGGTCAAAGGTAGCAGAAGATCCCTTTACATACTGATGTTCTAGACCAGTGGTTCCCAACCTTTGGTCCTCCAAATGTGTTTGGTGACCCATAGCTATCCCCCATCCTGCCCTGTGCATTTCCTCCAAGGTCCAGAGCTTGAACTACACTTGCTCAGGAAAACCTTGGATGTAAGAGGGGGAGACCAACTAGTCTTGGTTGCCATAAGAAAACAAGCAAACAGTAGGGATTTCTGATGTAAATATGTTTTCATAGTGGATGTATTAGTTTCCTACACTGCATGGATTCTTTTATAGTTTATTTTGCTATATTGCATTTTATTGTTTTTAAACTCTGATTGTTTAATTGTAGTTTTAATATTGGGGAGGAGGTTGGGAAGGGATCGTTTTGTATTTTATTGTGTTTCTAATGCATTTTGACTGTTGTAACCTGCCCAGATTCCTAGAGACTGGGCGGGCTATAAATAAATAATTTATTTATTATTATCATTATTCATTATAAATCTGCTGGCTTCCTTGTGCTTTTTTGGTTATTTATTCTGTTTTGGCTATATATATATATATATATATATATATGTATTTATTAGATGCAAACGGTGGTTATTCTGAGTTCTGTGTTAGCTCTTTGCTGGACAGAATTAAAGCTGTGCATATGTGAGTTTTACCTCTGGGGTTTTTCAAGCTCTTACCAGGAAAAAGATGGCAAAATACTTCAAACACAGACCATCTCCCTTGCCTTAGAGGTGAATTGTAAAATGCAAAAATAAATAAATACATGCATGGATGCTATTTTCCATACAGTGTGCAAAAGGATCTTGTAGCGGCTTTGAAACTAACAGAAAGAAAGAAGCTGGTGACACGACCTTTTGTAGACTTGACCCTGTTTCTTCAGATGCAGATGTTGACTCAAGTCTAGGAAAATTCATGCTACCAGCTCCTCTCTCTTACCAGCTTCTTCTCAAAGGTGCTTCAAGATCCCTTTGCACATTCATTTCCCAGACTAACAATGCAGTCCCTTTGAATTTCCCATACAGGATGGCAGTTCTCTTGGGGACTGTCCAATGTGTAAAATTTCTTCCCCACATTTGAACACAGGTCACAACTAGGCTATGTATTGTTCAGGTTTGGGAGAGTAAGAAACAGGGGAGACAATAAAGAGCAAATCCCTTGATGCCGGCATCTTTTAAAAAGTGATTAATATCATCTGTCAAGTGTCCAAACTCCAATCTCTGGAGCCTTCTGAAATCTGATATTTTAATCTAACCCTGTCCCTGGCGGATCATCCATATCTCAAGCATTTGCTTGGCCACATATATCCCTGATTTATGTTACATGGGCTTCTCCCTCTGCCCACATTATTTTTGTAATGAAATTTTAAACATTGACCTCCCATGAAAGGTTCCGTCACTTTCCTTCTTTCCTCAACTAGTGATGTGTTCAGTAAAATACAAAAATGACTGGAGTTATCACTATTGTATTTAATGTGGTAGTAAAATCGTGTCCCTGATATAAAACGGCAACGTCAAGGTTAGCTTTTTTTGGATATTGATTGCTCACCCAAAGCTTGGCAAAGGTCCTTTCTGGGACAACTTTCTGACTCTCCCAGAAACATGGGGAATTCTGGGAGATGTAACCCTCCTTTCCAGAAAGGACCTTTGCCAAGATCTAGGGGAATCTTGTCTTTCCTTTGACTGCCCTAGCTCCATTTTATGAAATCTTGGGATTTGTGGTTCTCTGAGATATTTAGAATGATATGCCAGGAAGCTTTAGAATCTCACCAAACTACAGATCCTAGGATTACATAGGATGGAGCCATGGCACTCGAAGTGGAGTCGTAATGCTGTAATTGTATAGTGTGACGGAGACTATTCTACCCTTTAGTCTGCAGTTTGGAAATCCACATTCTTTATCCCTTTTTGAACAGACAAAAGCTACAACACACACGACCCAATCGGTGACATCCCTAACCCTCAATGATGCCACAAAGGGAAACGCACATGCATGCACACCGTGTTGGGAAGAAAAGCTTTACTTGCATTTTCATCAATAAATAATTTACAGTATGTACATCGACACCCCACACATGTTCTACATGCACAAAAGAAGTTGGGGGGGGGGGGGGGAAGGAGGACATGTGAGATTGTTGAATGCGCCCCACCCACCCCCCAAGTTTTTGCTTTAATTCCCACCTCCCACCTCTATTTGTTGGGTCTTCATTGGCTCTGCTTCACTGGTAATGCCAGAACTTGGTCAAACGTAACCCAAAAGCCCCAAACACGTTGGTAGGGAAAATAATAAGTGCACTCTTAATTATCTGAACATGAGAAATGGAAATATTGGGAAAAGGTGGAGAGATTAGTCTGAAAGGATGGGGGAAAATGAGGAGGATGAGCACTGAGAAGTCCTGCTTTGTGGGTTGCTGTTAGGTGCTTTCAATCTATCCTGACTAATTGTGACTTTTACATAGGGTTTTCTTGGGTTTACTCAGAGGAGGCTTTCACTGTCTTCTAGTGAGATTCAATGAATAGATTGCCCAATGTCCCCATTGGATTTCCATTAATGATGGAGTTTTAAACCTTGGTGTCTCATCCATACATTGACAGGTAGACTCAAGCTGCTCTCCACTTATATATCCCGTGCCAAGTTAGTCTCCAGCCTGTCCTATCCATCAGCACATGACACCACATCTGCCAAGATCCGCATCAGGGCCATGTATGAAATTGTGCAGTGATCGGTCCAATAGCCCTTGTGTTGAACAGCAGCATGTGTAACCATATGTGCATCTCGTGTTATAGTGGCACTGCCTGCACAACTCTGCTTCGGCAATCTTGGGGCAACCCTTGGTCAATAACATCCAACCTCTCTTCACAAGGGGAATTTGCATGTAAGACACAAACAGATTGTAGGCAAAACCTGAACACAAGCCGAATATTCTGTGCAAACGGGATACAGTCTCCATCATTATGCAAAGGGATCTGCAATACTTTTTGAGACTAGCTGCGTGAAAGAAGTTGTAGCATAAGCTTTTGTAGACTTGGTCCACTTCTTCAGACTTTGTCTACAAAAGCTTATGCACAGTATGCTCAAAGTAGGTCCAAAAGTGCTGCCAGATCCCTTGCGTACTGATATTCCAGACCCAAATAATGTTGAGCTTCCTACTAATAGTCACGGACGTAAGAACCACTTCCATCCCTGTTGGACCAAGTCCATTTTGGCAGACCATGGCCTCTGAAGCCCACATAACCCCTACTTTAAAATTTTGAGGAAATGAAAAAAAATGGCTCATGCTTTTTCATTAGAATAGACCACACTCTCCCATCCCCTCACAGGTTTTTTAAAAAGCATATTTCTGCTTCGGTAACCAACAGTGAGTTCTCCTTGGGCTGCAAAATTGGCCTTGAACCATTTGCCCTCCCTCTCCCCCCCTGCTCTACACAGCAGCTCTCCTGGGTTTCATCCAGGAATCATTCCCAGGTGACATATCAATCTCCAAGGGACCATCTGTGTGCAAAAACATTCTTTGCTATGAGCAAAGCCACTTGTGACATGCACCTTAAAGTTCCTTTGTACAGCTAGAAGATGCCAGAGGGAAGAAGGATGAAAGGAGAGAGAAGGAGGAAGGAAGGAAGGAAGGAAGGGTAGCTTTGTAATACTGCTACCAACACAGCTATGCAAAGCAACTACCAGCAGCTGCACAAGGAAGAAGATAGAGAGCAGTTGTGCACCAGCATGTTTGCACACTGAGCACCAAGTACCCCAAAGTGAGAGGAAATGCATGTGTGACCCAATTCTCAGGGAGCATTTGGCACTCTCTGGCAACAAGCAGGTACATCCAATGGACTGACAACCACAAAAGCATGGGTCTGAGCCACACAGAATCTTTTCTGTGGGTCTTTTCTTCTTTCTTACACCCCAGTTGCACTCCTGGCATTCTCTCTCCAGCAGCAACAAGGAGCCACCCTCTTTGGGAAAATTTCACAAATGCCAATGCTACGATGACCGCAAACCACTCACAGTAAGACAAAAGGAACGCTGGGGTGGACAGCAAGGCATCCTCCCATTGTCCCCACGACAGGATGAAGAAAACTGAAAACAGGGCTAAAGTTGGGATCCAATCTAGTAGAGATGCTTCAAATAAGAGAGGCCTCGGTTTTCCCAAAGGTCCAAACATGTTGGGGTTTCTGGAGGAGAGAAGGGGTTAAAAACACGAACTCCAGTATGCAAGCCTCGGCCTCTGGATAACAGTACTCTAACACAACTGTTCATTCCCAGTGCTGTGATGCTGGGTCTATAGGAACAGGCTGGACAATGGCTCAAACATGTCAAGACCAGCAGTGGAAGCAAAAGAAGAGGAGGGGCAGGGAATGTTTTGAGGAGGCCATATTGCCCGGTTCCAAAGCTCGTGTCCTTTCGTACAGGTGCAACTTGTCCTTGTTGGAGTGAAGCATCTTGACGTCTTCGAAAGCATAGTAAGCAGCCAGGGTAAAGTTGACGCGCCCGTCTCAAAAGGTCAGACGCAGGATTGGAAGTACAAGTCCTCCACTGGGAGCTTCTCTCGGCACTTGCCAGGCTGTCTCATAGGTGAAAGCCTCTGGCGAAGAGGGAAGGCTGGGGCCTTTTCGGCGAGCCCGGTTTTCCGTGGTCTGGGTGGTGGAGCGGAAGGCCTGGAAGTCTATCTGCTGGTTGAGCCGGGCATCCCCGGAGGCAGAGGTAAAGGCCCTGGTTGTCTCCATCTTCCACAGCTTTCACCACCTCCTCGGGCATCCGCACAGCGAAGGTCAGGTAGCGGCCCACCTGCCTGACCACAATGGTGGTGCCAATGTACTTGGCCTGGATCTCGATGTGCTGGCCAGAGACTTTCTCAATGATTTTCAAGCTGTTGGCACCGTGCTTGTCGCCGCCGTTTTTGGAGCCGTCAGCGAAGGCAGCGGGGAGTTCATCCATCTCAGCTTGGTAGACCTTCTGGTCCACGCATTCCTGGAAGCTCTTGAAGATGATGGTGAGCTGTGTGGGGAAAGATGATAGGAAAAGGGGAAAAGTTACATATATGTGTGACAAGGGTCCTGAATTCCAACCATACCCATCCCAGACTTTGCCTCCGTCCTCCTCTGTACTACTTAAGGACTCTCAAGTGGTGAGACTTTATCTCTCTGGAAATGGATTTGGCCTTGACACAACTCAAAAGGCAATAGCTAATGAAAGATAACTTCTGGAATGGGTACTATGTGTGTTTAAACCAGGATCAGGCAATGACTCAAGACTTATTCTGGCTTTTTTTAAATTTCATCAGCCAACCCAGGTCCAATCTGCACTGCAGAAATAATACAGTTTGACGTTGATGTAAAGAAGGCTAAATGTCTCACAAAACTACATCACCCAGAATTTCATAGCATGGAGCCATGGCTGTTAAAGTGGCACCAAATGGCTTTATTTCTGCAGTGCAGGCGCAGCTTGTGGGAAATTCAGCAATTTTGGGCAAAAAGAAAAACAGAAGTTTTTGCTCTTGTCTGTGTGTGTGCCTTCAATTTGGCTATTGACCTATAAGGACCCCATGAATTTCATAGGGCTTTTTAATACTGTCAGCCCCCAGTTCCTGGGAAAAACACACACACATGTGTATATACACACACACACACAAAGCCAATCCACCAGTAACTGGATTTTCTGTAACACCAGACAGGGAGGGAATTAACTCAAAGGAAATGGGCTGTAACAATAACATTTTGTTCTAATTTTCTTAATTAATTGTGTCTTTTCGGCCTCAATTTCCATTAGATCCCTGTATTCTGCTTCTGATGTCTTTATAGCACATAACATAATTCATTTGCTACTTCTTCCCCAAATATTATTGCAACATACATTTTAATTGGATTCAGGAGAAAAGGACTATATTCAAGCTATACATTATTATTATTATTATTTGCTGTAGATTTAAAAAATGCAGATCAATGCTGAAAAGGGACAGAACAGCCTCATGAATGAACTGTTTTGGCTGACAATAGTCGCTGCATATATACAATTTATGGTCGCTCTAGGAATCTCTAGGTCCTCCAGCACAACTCTGCTGGACATTGACCATAGAGTCACACTGGAGGACCATTTGAAGGTCCTCCATCGTGATTCTAGGGTCAACCTCTGATGGATGTTGACCACAGAGTTGTGGACTTAGAGATTCCTACACAGAGGTTCTTTCACCTAAAATGTAGTGGTTTTTTAATTTGTGGTTGTTCCCCTTGCAAGGAAGTCCTGCAACCCTTAACTCCAGCAAATGCGGAAAGCCCACAATATTGCTTTTGAATGACATGATCTGCCTTTGGGGAAAAGGCAGGATAGTAAGCCAATAAGTAAAAGGTAAGGCATTACTAACACAATGTCCACAAGAGGGCAACCTCCTCAACATAAAATACCTTTCCTAGTAGGTGTAAAGACTAGCGATATAGTTTCATAAATGGTAGTTTCTTGGGACATAAAACTACAGTGGTCCCTCCACATTTGTTGGGGATAGGGACGAAAACCCCAAATAAAAATTCACTATGCTTTTGACCTCAGAGAAAACTTTTCTAGGAATCTTTAAGTCCTCCAGCGCAACTCCATGGTCAACATCTGCCAGAGGTTGATCAAAGAAAGAATCATGCTGGAGGACCTACAAATGCCTAGAGAAGTGCTTTCTCTATCAATTTCTAGGTTCTCCAGCACAACACAATGGTCAACTTCTGGAAGAGTTGCACTGGAGGACCTAGAGATTCCTAGAGAGAACATATTAATCAAAGCCGCAAATAATCCAATCCACGAAAGTCAAAGCCGCAAATGTGGAGGACCAATGGCAATGCTCTTGTGGACTGCAGCCCTTCTTTCCAGCCCCAGTGAAAACACTGAGCAAGTGACTTGCTTTTGTTCAACGCGCATGGAGCAAAATGTGCATGACAATGACCAATTTCCTCTGCGCTTACCTTGCTGGTGGCTGTTGCCATGGAACCAGGCAGGACAGGTGTGTTTGTCACCTGGACGTTCAGGTAGTTATTGTCTATGAGGGGCCAAGCCCCCTGGACTTTGCATGTCTGGAAACTGTCCGAAAAAGTCCTGAGGTGGGGGTCCCCAAAGAGCCCGCAGTGAGTGTAGTTGGGAGGCGGGGAGTGTTTATGGAAGCTCCTCTCGTAATGGCAGATTTCGGGGCTGTCCGAACGCTCCTGGCTGTCTCCTCTTGGTGGGGGGCGGAGGCGGGGTGGCGAGGTGGGCCCGTCTTTGGAGCAGTTGTGTTGGGCCATGAGATCGTCAATGCCGTGGACAGCGGAGTGGTAAAACAAGTCCCCCCGGCAGGTGCGGGCAGTGTGGTGGGTGCAGTGGGCGTAGGCGCGCAGGGCGGTGCAGAATTCGGGGGCCTCCTCCGCACCCAGGTTGTGGGGCCCAGACGTGGCGGCCAGGAATTCAGAGTTGCACTTCATGATTCTGCAGGGAGACGTCACTAGGAGGGAAGAGGACATAAGAGACATAAGGTGAAGCAAAGGAGAGCTCTGAGGGAAGTGGATTCATCTTCATTTCCCTGGTTCTTCTTCCATGCACTTGTTGCAACGGGAATCTTGGCTCCTCTCGGCCCAAGGGCCTCCAGGAACATCCTCCGAGGAAGACCCGTAACTCATAGGAACGTATGCTGGAATCCTAGATCCCCTTTTACTGAGACTGCATCTGCATTGCAGAAATAATCCAGTTTGACATCACTTTAACTGCCACGGCTCAGTGCGATGGAATTCTGGGGATTGTAGTTTTGTGAGACATTTCAACCTTCTCTGTTGGAGAGCTCTGGTGACACAGGAATCTACATTTCTCAGGTTCCGTATCACTGAGCCATGGCAGTTTAAGTGATGTCAAACCAGATTATTTCTACAGTGTAGATGCAGCCTTAGTGCAACTTTACATATACTTAGCTAAGAAGTAGAAGCACTAAGAAACCTGGTTAATGGATTGTAAAGATGTGTATCAGGATACCAGCAATGTGAGCTATGGACATCGGTCTGCAATAGCCATCAGGCACTTTGCTGGTCCTGGTAACGTAACAGCAGGCTTCTACTGGAAACAGATGTTAGGAAATTGACCACTTCAAAATCCCACATACATAAATCCATTAACAAAGACGTAACTCCCATACAGGATTCTGGCTGTAAGAAAATAGCAAACCCATCCAGCCCAGTGTTGTCAGCTCTGACTTGCAGCAGCTCTCAGTGTTTCAGATAAGATAAGGACAAAGGTGGAAAGCTGGAGGAGGAGAGAGAAGCTGGGATGTTTTAAAAGCAGCTGAAAAAGCAGGATGACGGGATTAACTGGGATTGTCCCTGCCAAACTGGGACAGTTGGGAGTGTATATTTGAAACCCTGTCAGTTGTTGCAATCATAATAAATCATAATCATAATCATAATCATAATGAAAGTCAGCCAGGCAGACCAATGATCAGACTCAGTCCAAGGCAGCTTCTTAGGGCCCTACTTAACCCTTATATTTCAGAGCTAGCTACCAGTTTCACTGCCATGACTGTGGTCTATAGACTCCTGGGATTTGTAATTTTGTGAGCCACTGCAGCAAAAAACAAAACCAAATACCTTCTGAAACTAGAAATCCCTGGCCTACATTGAAACCTTCTGTCCAGGAGGAATTTCAAAAATGTCCTCCATTTTGAGCATGACTGAGAAGCATGAATTTACATTTCTGTGAGTTTTTAGCATTTGTTTGGTCATGTCTTATATTTTTCTCGAATGTCCTACATTTTGGGGTGCCTTTCCCTCTGCGACCACTGTGTAGGATCCACGCATTCATGGATCTCCAGGGGATGCACAAAAGAGGCAGAGACAAAAGAATTCTGGGAGCTGCAGTCCAAAAAAAGCAACAAGCTTGACTCTATCCAAAGACTGAACTATTCCAAACTAATATTTGATTCCACAGAAGGCAAGTCCCTTTGTTTCATTCATTCATTCGTCACAGAATAAATGCATTTGGGGATGCACTTTGAAAAAGTTACAGAAACAGAAGTTACACACTGCCATGGCCTTCCATCCAGAACCTGGAGATAAAACTCCAAGATGCTTTTGGAATTGTTTGGAACAGTTTATTAAGACTGGTAAAAGGGAAGTGAATGCACCCCAGGGCCAGCAGGGGGCACTGTTTCCCCAGGAAAAGTTCTTCCAGCCTAAGCTTCATCTCTGACCCAAACTTCTCCACTTGCTGTTTCACCCATGTCTCCATATAAGGCTAAATTTCCAAAGCCAGGTGTTGCATATAAACTTGGACACGGCCAGTATGTGTACATATGTGTGTGTGTGGAGATGGAGGCAGAGAAATGTGAGCAAAACAGATGTGAAAGCCACATGCCTTTTTCCTCCCACCTCTCCATGTTGTTGCAATGCTGGAACGTAAGCAGATGTGGGCTGGATCCTGAGAAAAGTGTGTCTTTTCCAACTTGCTAATAATGCCCAACCTTGTGCTGCTAGGAAGGCCAAGAGCAGGAGGTGAAGGCGCTGCAGAGCTCCTGTGTTGTTCTTCCCCAGCAATTGGTAGTATAGAGGTAGACTGCCTCTGAGCATGGAGGTTGCACTAAAGATCACAGCTACTCACAACTGATGGACTCAGTTCTCTTCCTTGGATTAGGATTCTTGTTGTTGTTGTGTGCCTCCAAGTCCTTTTTGACTTACGGCGACCCTAGGTTTTCTTAGCAAGTTTTTTCAGAGTGGGTTTGACATTGCCTTCCTCTGAGGCTGAGAGAAATGATGTGGCTAAGTGCTATGGAATTCTGGGAACTGCAATTTGTTGTTTAGTGCCATGCCTAAGCGAATCAAAATTGGTCCTGATCAAGACATTAATTCTACATGTGGCTCAAGGTGAGCAGGTGTAGAATTGCATCTAAGGCACACTGCAGAAATGATCTGGTTTGACACCACTTTAACTGCCATGGCTCAATGCTATGGAATTCTGGGAATTACCATTTGTTGTTGTGGCGCCAGAGCAAAGTGGTATCAAACTGCATTATTTCTGCAGCGTGAATCTCTTCCTGCAGCTCTGGGAAAACAAAGGTGTTCTTTGAGAATGCAAATGACGGCAGGGCTCTCAAGCTGAGATCTGTTCCACCTCCTTCTGCCTTAATCTGTTGGCAAAGCTGCCTCCTTCTGCACATTTCCTCTGCACCTGGGATGCCTTCAGATTGCACAAACACCTACGGGATCCTGTCTCTTTGGCACGGACGCAAGGCACATCAAGGAGGTGGAAGCCAAGATCAGAGAAGGATTCCTGTGTTTGCCAGGGGTGGGTTGGACCAAGGAAGGGTGAGGCATGTCCACAGTGGCACAAGGGAGTGAGTGGCTCTATCTCCAAAATGCAGCCCGTCAGCTGTATGCACCCCTCAAAGCCACTTTAAGGCCCATACAACCCTTCCTATTTATTTATCTGCAAACCCTATAGCTTTTAAAAATAACCTTGCCCTTCATGTGTTTTGGGGGATTTCAGTTCATGATTATCCCAGGCCCTGTGATATCGGGGCCAAAACCTGAGACACTGGCTGCATCCGCACCGCAGAATCGATCCTTCAGCATCTTGCTGCCCAGCAGCATAGAAATCCGCCTCTCGGCATTGATGCCTGGATTTCAAGGTGGATTTGGGGGAAGTTTACAGGTGTGGAAATGGTATCGTGATTGTAAATGTGAATAGCAAACGCTTAATTATGTCTAGCCTAACCAGTATCCGCTCACCAAATTCTCTACCCAAGAAAAAGGCCTTGCCAGATCATTAAGTGGGAGCCTGCAAAAGGAACCTTTGCTAATTTCATTCTCAAAGGAATCAATTTTAGCAATTCTCTTCCTGTTTTTTTTTTAACTCCTCAAAAACTGCACCGTTTCAGACTTTGTTGTGCACCAAAATAAGTTTTTAAAGACTATCTGCAGCTTGGGACTTGGTTGTGTAAATATATATATATATATATATATGTGTGTGTGTGTGTGTGTGTGTGAGACCCTTTGGCCATTTTTGCACAGGAGACTGCATTTAGTGCACACAAATCTTGCCTTCTGCACAGAAAACAACATTTTCCTGTAGAATACATTATTTCTGCACAGAAAACAGGATTCCTGCATGCTGAAAAGCCACGTAGGAGTTCTCACAACCCCAAATTAGAAATCTCAGCACATGGGAACTCTGCAACCGTTGATGGAATATGTTCCAATATTCATACCATCCTTAGGTTGCTAGCTGGAACCTCTTTCATGCAAAGCATGAGGCTTTATCCACTGAGCTTGGAAACCTGGCAGAGAATACCGTAAAGGGAAGGAAGGAGGCAGGCAGCTAGTCTAGCAATGGTGGGAAGGAGCTTTTTTGAGGCACGTGGGTGCCATTGGTAACCTATTGAGTAAGGAGGTAGGAGAAACCTCCTTACTCAACATTGTGGAAAGTAGATCCATTAGCATAACCCCCCTGCGCTTTCATCTTAGTTAAGTGTAAAGCAGCCCCAATAATTTAGGTGGCTAAGAGAAAATATCCTCTCCCTTTAAGGATTTTCAGGCGCACACTTTCACTCCTGGCTCCCCGCTCCTCCCAGTATTTAAACTGAAGGCATAATAATTCAATCTGTTTACCGCACAGAAGGTGACTGGAAATAAACACTGTGCAAGAATGGGCCTGCAGAGCTTTTCAGTCCTCGGGCTTCAAATTGATCTTTCCAAACTGGGAGAACCGGCCTTAAAATGGCAAAATGCAGTTCAGCGTAAGCCAGGGTGGGCAACTTTGAAAGGCCGTTTTGCTTCTTCCCCAGACCTCAGTCATCGCCAGACCTCAGTCCAGTGGAAGCAAACGAAAGTGATGCAACCATAAACCAGACAAAACCACTAACTCCACATGTGCATTAGGAAGAGATCTGAGCTGGATGCAACTGACCAAGAAAGGGATCTTGGTGGTTGGAAAGCTTAAAGAAAAGGTCAGCCTGATGTTAAGAAAAGGAAGCAAATTCCAAGTTGGGCAAAAGTAGACAAGGGACTGACCACAAAAATGGACAGTATCATATGCCCTTATACCTGGGGTGGGTAAAGTGCAACCTGTGGGCTGCATGTGGCTCCTAAGGCAAGCAAGTGGCTACTAGCAATCTGTACTTCATAATAACATTTATTGATTTATACCCCGCTCTTCAGCCAAAAGGCTATCAGAGTGGCTTACAAATGGTTAATTAGACATTTATGTAATACTTTATGTACTTTGTGCAGTAATGTCAGGCTACATCTGCACCATTTGCACATTTGACACCATTTTAATTGACCTGATGCAGTGTTATGGAACTCTGGGAGTTGTAGTTTTGTGAGATATTTAGCCTTCTCTGTCAGAGAGCTCTGGTGTGACAACAAACTCCAAATCCCATAGCACTGAGCCATGGCGGTTAAAGTGGTACCAGACTGCATGGGTTTTGCAGCGTGGAAGCAGCTTATGGCAGAGATAATTAAAAACACTCCTCCTTGAATGACAAATCCCAGAATGCCATAGGATGGAGCCTATGTGCAATGAAAGCATTATAACTGTGTTGAGTGAAAGGGCCCCAGGAGACCCTTGTGCCTTTCTGCTGCTCCTTCCAGTCTTTTTCCACTCCTCTGGAATTTGGAGAAGGGGACCTCTTGCCTTGTAGATGATGAATATGAAATGCTGGGAAAGCAACCCCACCCCATTTCAACGCCAGCCCCATTTAATCTGACACACAACCCTGGAAAGTGGGTTTGAACAGAGGCCAAGAAAATCCTTCTTGGTTCATGTTCCCATAATCCATTTTCCATCGACTCACAATGCATCTGCCTTTCAGCTGTGGGTGACTTAGAAATGTTTGGAAAGGTTGGAAGGGAGGGAACACTGTTAGGGACTCCAGCTCCCAGAATGCTGGTGGGGCATTCTGGGAGTTGTAGTTGCTCCAAGTGAAAGAAAGGCAGAATTGAGTTGTGGTTAAGATTCAACGCCTTGGCAATACCAGCGCATAGTACAGTCGACCCTCCATTATACAGAGATTCTTTATCCACTGATAGAAAATATTTCCCCCCAAAATCTAAATTCAAAACAATAAACCTTGATTTTGCCTTTTTATATAAGGGACACCATTTTACTACCACATCCAATAGTACATATTGCAGTGGGCACTTGGTAACTGCTGGGCTTTGGTTCCAGGACCCCGGGAGATAGCAAAATCTGTGGATGTTCAAGGGTTATTATACCACATCCACTATTGTATGTTGTGTGTGTATTGTTTGCTTTCAAGTTGCTTCCGACTTATGGCAACCCTAAGGAAACATGAAAACACATACATACACAACTCTTCTTTGGCTAGTGACCTGAGTACCCTAAAGGCACCAGATCCCCTCTGATATTGGAAGCTAAGCAGGGTCAGTCCTGGTTAGGACTTGGGCAGGAGACTGCCAATGAATGTCAGGTTGCTGTAGGCTCTGTTTCAGAGGAAGGAACTGACAAAACCATCTCTGCGTCTTCCTTGCCTAAGAAAACCATATAAAATTCATGGGGTTGCCACAAGTCCTTGCCTAGGAAACGCCTAGAGAATTCATGGAGTTGCCATAAATTGATAGGCACCTTGCAAACACATGCATGCACAACTATTCTTTGGCTAGTGACCTAAGTACCCTAAAGGGACCAGATCCCCTCTGATATTGGAAGCTAAGCAGGATCAGCCCTGGTTAGTACTTGGGCAGGTGACCGCCAACCAACGCCAGGTGCTGTAAGCTCTGTTTCGGAGGAAGGAAGTGACAAAACCATCTCTGCGTCTTCCTTGCCTAAGAAAGCCCTATGAAATTCATGGGGTCACCACAAGTCGACAGGCGACTTGAAGGCACATTACAGACACACTGTGTGAGAAGACTTCACAGCAGCAACCAAACCACCCCAACACTCTTCCGGGACAGTGATGCACGCCTCTGCCTCACGTTTTAGAAAGCCTCGGCAGAGAGGGTACCCACCAGGGAAGAAAACCAAATGGCCAGGACTATGGAGGAGTGAATGCCCTTTGGTGCAACCCTGACGGGAGGCCATTCATCTCCAGGGTCTTTGAACTGCTAATCATCAAGTCAGATCTTTGCAGCCAAGAAAAAGATGGATTATCCCACCCTTGTTTGCATGACAAGACGGTGGAGGGGAGAAAGAGGGGTCCCATAAAACCGATTAGACCAGGGTGAAGAAAAATGGGGTAGTGTGGGGACCCTGAAAGCAGCAGGTCCCCAAAAAGAGAAAGAAAAGTCTCGAGGAAGAAGGACAAGGAATCAGGCCATTGGGGCGTGTAAAAGAAGAAAGAATCTGATAGAGCAATAAATTTATCACCATGCGCAAAGGAATGAGGTCAGGTTTCAACAGCATGAGGAGAGGCGTGAAAAGGGGGGAAGGAAGATGTGTGAAAACCAGAGCCAGCATTCCTAAAATGGAGATTTTATTGTCCGTGAGTTTGGAAAGGGAAAGAACAGAAGAGCAGAGAGGAGAGAGATGTCTGCCAAGCTTTGTCTGTCTTAGAGCTGGGATTTTATGCTTTTCTGTCCCTGGGGAAAAATGGGGAAAGGCTTCAGTTGGCAATGTTCACCTTTATTTGTATTTTGCAGGGCTGGCTGTGCCAGGACTATGGCAACAAATGTGGGTGCGGAGGCAAAAGTGGTCACCACTAGCCATGTTAGTGGGATAATCCTGGGATTTCTAGCCTGAGAACTATCTGCGAAGGCAGTTTATCCTTAGCAGCTTGATATTCTGAAGTTTGCAAGGCTGGATGCTCCTTTGAGCTGTCATAGTGAGCAGCTGTTGAAATTCCTCTCCTCTGTGCATTTTAGTTATTCATTTGATTTGTGTCCCATCTTTCTCCCAAATGGGACTCACAAGAGGCTTACAATCTAGTTTATTCAAGGTGCAAAAAGAATCCTGTGGCACCTCTGAGCAAAGTAAGTTGTAGCGTAAGTTTCCATAGACTCAGTCTACTTCCTCAGATGCAATCCACACTCTTTCAGCCTCAGAGGACAGCAACAAGTCTATGAAAGTAAGATTACAAAAGCTTATGCTACAATTTATTTCATTCATTTATCTCAGAGGTGCTACAAGATCCCTTTGCATGCTGATATTCCAGACTAACATGGAGATGCCCCCGAAATCTAAGTTAATATCACCCAAGCCCTTCTAAAGCGAGCCGGACTAGTGGACATCCCCTTTCCATGTCAGTGGGTTGTGGAATCTGTGCTGGGCTTTAGTCCAAATGCTAAAAGGGTTTCCCCAAAGATACTAATTCCTTTCCCCCAAATAACTTCATTCCTTTTGAAGTTCAGAGTAAACCCTGGAGTGGATTCGCAGCCCCAGCGGCATGGATTACCTGCTACTTTTGCTAAAGGGAAGAGGCAACCCAAGATGTGGTGCTTTAAGGACTGGCCAGGGAAGAAGAGAGTGAAGTTTCTGGATGTGGTCTGAGTGGAAGAGATCCCCTTACCTTTCCTTCCTCCTCCCTTCCCCTCCTTTTATCCAGGGCCATCCATCAAAGCCTCTCATGCTCAGAGGCAGGGAAGGTAGGGCCCTAAACTGTCCCTCTGGAATAAGAAGGCCTGCCATTTGTGGAGAATTAGGAGCAAGGTTTGCAAAAGGTGAACTTCAAAGCCAGCGGAACAGAAGTGCCCCTAAGGAGTGAAATCATAAACCTGGGCTTGAAAAACAATCTTTTTTTATATATATGCAATGCTGAACCAACTAACTCCCATTGCCTTGGCCTTTTCTCTTTCTTTTTTTCTTTCTGAATGGTTATGAAAAAGTATGATTGCACAGAAATTGATAAACTGTCTCAGCTGATCCGAAACAGATCAACCGACAAATTCAAGAAGGACTGGGCAGAAATGATGGAATACTTCGATTCAAATTGGGGACACACAGCAATGCAAGCAATCGAATAAGAAATAAAAATATTAGGACGAAACAGGGGGATCTTGATAAGGAATAACTTAGGCCTGGTACATACCTTCTGGAAGGTCTGGGCTGGTGGTGGCAGTTTTTCTGTGGGAGGGAAGCCACAGCCACCAAACTGCATGGCTTCCCACCGCTGGCGTAACAAGTGTGCCACTGGAGCACTGGTTATGTACGTGCCATGCGTCGCTGTGCGGATGCCACATGGCACTTACATAATAATGGCAGCACCCATGTATACAGGGTGCCACCATTGTTACGTCGCCATGACGTATTAGGGTTAGGGAGCGTGTACACGGTGCGCGCTCCCTAACCCTAATGCCGGCACTGGTACGCCGCTTGTTGGCGTTTTGTACCGTCTCTTACACAATTGTGATTTATCTATGATTCTTCCATTCTGATCATGTCCTGATCATGTTGGGAGTGTTCACAACAATACTTTTACAGGTCTTTAAAGGATTTCTGTGTGCATATGCTGTTCCATGTTCATAACTTCACCCCCTTTTTTGAGGTGCACCCACCCCCATCTGTACCTCCTGGTCCAACTACACACTAAACCCATCCTTGCTCCAGTGACTTTTATAAGTTTCAGCTTGCTCTGAAATTCCTGGCATGCAGAGATCTCATTGTGGGAACCTGTGGCCTAGTATGGTGCGGCTCAATACAACAGGGCCACGTGTGTTCTCTGACTCTGCTACAGCACACATGCAAACGCCAAGGAAGATAGGAAAAGAGCCCCGGGTGCATAACTCCGAACAAAACCCAGTGTACACAACAGAGAGGGCTGCCAAACATTTCAGCATCACAGGTGGAGGTGTTGATTCCAGCGATGGGTGTGGAGGATCAACCGTGAAGAAGCCACGCAACCCACAGATACAGTGGTTATTTTTTTCAAAGGTGCTATGCCTACATTCAAGGTTCTTTTTATGAATGCAAACCTTAGACTAATGCAAACTGAACAGAAGACTATCCTAGGGATTGTGGATCCCAGCTCCACATTCATGGCTCTCTCCCATTGTTGAACTTCTTTCCTTCCATCCCAGGAATAGTTTTGTTTTCGAGTGCAAAAAAGGTATTGCAAAATCAGCCTTGCTTGGAGGGAAAGGGAACTGAAGAGGTCTGTGAGAGCGTATGAGCAACGGCTCCTATTGAAAGCAGGGCTGCAGGTGTTCGTTGACTCATTCGTGGGATTAATGAGCAACGCAGCCTTGCCAATAACCTACGCAAGTTACTAGACCACAGTTTTTGGCCAGGCCACCTGCCTAGGCACAGCTATGTTCGTTGTGAATGGAAAGAAGAAGAAGAAGAGAGAGGAAAGAACCAATTTCTGCAAAGCCACAGCGCCTCTCGAAACCAGCTCCTCACTGGCCACAGGCAACTGGCTTTAAGGATGGCTTGCCCCCAAAGTTTGCAGCTAAAAAATATAGGTCTGATTTAGAGCTTGGAAAGCTACTCTTTAGAAAGAGAATGGGTTACGCTTGTAATTCCATTCACCCCAAGAAAGTCAACTCTTGAATTTCACTCTCTTCCAAAAGCAATGAAAACATGCACAACTGTTCTTTGGCTTGTGACAGCATTTTGAGTCCCTTTGGATAACATTTGAATGCCGCAAAGCTGCCAGCCTTTGGTACAAAACACATTCTGTTTTGCTCCATCACATTCTCACCTCAACACTCAGAATGGAAGGAAGATAGTAGCTCACGCCAGCACCTGCACAGTGTGATCCTCCTCCTCCACCATTCAATGCTACACCTCCTAACTATAAAAATACCTAAAGCGGCGGTCCTCAATCTTTGGTCCTCCAGGTGTTTTGGACTTCAATGCCCAGAAACCCCAACCAGCTTGACCAAGAGTCAAGGATTCTGGGAGATGAAGTCCAAAACATCTGGAGAACCAAAATTTGGGAATCACTGAACTAAAGGGTTATGTCAGTGTTTCCTGAACTCTGGTTCTCCAGATGTTTTGGACTTCAACTCCCAAAAGGTCTAGCCAGTTTAGCCAACTCTCAGGAATTCTGGGAACTGAAGTCCAAAACATTTGGAAGGCTAAAGTTTGGGAAACACTGGGTTACACCATAAAGGGAGTGAAGTTACAACTGTAATACAATAAAGTTACAGCTTCATCATTGCGAAAAGAACTAATTATTTCCAAGCTTGGAAGACATAAGGCCTATCACTCTCTTCCATTGCTGCTCTCCAGTATCAGGAGTCCAAAGAGATAATATCATTGTTTGCCTCCAAAAGTCATTTTTAAATTACAGCGATCCTAAGACGAACCTATCATAGGGTTTTCTATCCAGCTTCAGGTCCTCCCTGCTCTTCTTGCTGTTGTTGTGTGCCTTCAAGTCATTGCAAACTTATGGCAGCCCTAAGGCAACCGTATCACAGGGTTTTCTTAGCAAGATGTCTTCAGAGGATATTTGCCATTGCCTTCCTCTGAGGCTGAGAGAGTGTGACTTGCCCATGGCCACCCAGTGGGCTTTATGGCCAAGCTGGGAATGGAAGCCTGGTCTCCAAAGTTGTAATCCAACACTCAAATTACTACACCACGTTGGCTCTCTCTCCAAGCTTGAGCTAGCCAAATTTCTACCAGGAGGAACAGCTAGTTGAAATATTTCAAGAGCATTCCATGGGTAACACAGTGCAGTAATCCACCTTGGTGGCAACTATGTGCATGGATCATTTTACCCGGAATGTCCCTATCTGGGAACATGGCAGCCAATGAACCAGATCAGCTTGGTTGCTCTTCCCTCATTGCTGTTAGTCGCTATGGAACCTAAATGGAAACTCCACAGGCAGGTGCAGTCTACCTTTGCATCCCAAATAGTGGGCACAAACAGCAAGAGAAGAACATGGCCACATAGCCCAAAAGCCCCACAAAAAACTATGGATACCGGCCATGTAAGCTTTCGACTTCACAGCAAGAGAAGACATTGACCTCTTGTCCTGGCTTATAAGCTTTCAAAGGCTGGTGACTGTTGGATGCAAGACATCTAGACAGACACTTCGGCCTAGATTTAGGAAGACAAATATCATATGTCCTTATACCTGCTGCTTGTCATTAAAGGCAATGCATTTAATTGCAGCCGCCTGAGCCAACACTAACTTCTCACAACCTTCCCTACCTTGGCACCCTCTGCACTACACCTCCCATCATCCATCCTTGGAGCTACTGCCTAGGGATAATGGCAGTTGTCATTTGACATTTCTGGATGGTGGCAGGCTAAGGGAAGGCTCCTCTAAGCCAGCAGAGTTTGAAATTTGGGGGGGGGGGCAAACCATTTGATGGTTGCAAGAAGATCCGTGGATGCGGTTTTTCCCTCCTTTGTGCCGCTCCTTCTTGGAACACCCACAAAACAAAGCAAGGATTTGTTAAGGCTCCAATCAAACACCCATTACTATTATTACAGGCTGTGTGTGTGTGTGTGTGTGTGTTTGCGTGTGTGTGCACATTTCGGTGGCTGTGTAGCGGGATTTCCATTCTTAATTACAAAATTTGACAATTGCAGGTTGGTAAGCCTTTAAAACAATTTTATGAGCGAGTTTCATGAGTCCTCGTGAAAGAGGTTTTTAAAAAAGGGACTCGATGCTCATTATGCAGGCGGGGCAGAGAAAGCGGAACGCCATGCCATGCCAGCAAGCAAAACACACGGAGACGGATTCCAGTTCCTGAGCGTTCGCATGTCTCCAATTGGCGACATTTGTGGATCGACCCAGATTCTTCTCCATCCCCTTTTCCAAAAGTCAACCCACACGGCTCTCTGCCTCCTCTTCCTCTCCCAATTCCTGATCCAATTCCTCCAGAACCCATTAGCTCTTCTGGCTGCTAAATCCACTCCTGGTCTCTTGTAGGTTTTCTCCCTGATCTCCACCACAAAACAATATTTCTGTTGAAAGGTTACACATTAGCCTGCCACCATCCAGAAAAGTTCTTGCAGCAAGAAAAGTGGTCACATTACCCACCCTTGCCTGGCAGAATAATATTTACAAAGATTTAAATCTATAAAATAGATGGACAGAATTTGAAAAAATATTATTTATTTGGATACATTTCCCAAAATCCTCTAGCCAACATGGACATCACATCTCCCAGAATCCCCCAACAGTTTATGCTGCTGGTGGTTATGTGTGTGTGCGCTGTAGTCCAAAAGGTTCACTGCCCCAAGCTTTGGATATCTGTTCTTGAAAACAGGGCAAGATGGATTATCTACAGAGCAAAGGAGAGCTGGCAAGAGATGTTCCGTTGCCTCTCTTTAGAAGGACTCCAAATCTGGGATTAACCTGTCAGCACCTCTGAAGCCTTATGAAAGGGAAGATTTGAAATTCCAAAATGCAATATATCTTGCTGCTGCAAAAATATTGTTGAAATTCTATGGTAACGCGGATTAGCAGTATCACCTGTTCCATCATCTGGAGAGCAAAGATCTATGTGAGTTAAAAATATCCTATCCTTGATATTACAGAGAGAAGATATGGTTGCGATAGTATGGCGTAAACCTAAGAAATGTATTACTGTGATGGTTATTCTCTCTGCCGCAGACTTGGAAAAGTTAGCTTTCGGAACATCAATTCCATAATCCCCATGCTGAGTGGAGCATTTGGGGAGTTGTTGTTCCAAAACCAACCGTTTCCAGGTTCTGCTTTCTGCTAGCCTCCTCCTCCTTGGATGCCTTCCAGATGTTGCTGGATTACAACCCCCATCACTTCAGCTAGCACAGCCCCATGCTTGCTAAGGATGATGGGAGTTGTATTCCAGTACATCTGGGAGGCACAACATTAGGGAAAGCTACTTTAGGTATTTGCAGTCAGTGCAAAACTGAGAGTAACCAGAAAAGGCAGAAGCTATTTGATATGTTAAAGTTTGCAAGAGCTACCATACACTGACCGAGGGTCTATCCAGACTACACAGAGCATTTTGATACCAGTTTAAGTGGCATGGCTCCGTCTTATGGAATCCTGGGATTTGTAGTTTGGAGAGAGAATTCTCTGCAAGAAAGACTAGCACTCCATAGCGAAGAATGCTAAACATCTCATCAAAGCATAAATCCCAGAATCCCATACAATGGAGGTATGATATTTAAAGTGGCAGCGCCCTAAAAAGTCCCAGATGCAACCTTATCTTGGAACCTAAACAGGGTTAACCCTGGTTAGTACTTGGATGGGAGAGCGCCAGCAAAAACTGGGTGCTGTAGGGTCTATTTCAAAACAAGGAATGGGCAAAACCACCCCTGAGTACTCCTTACCTAAGGAAACCCTATGAAATTCATGGCGTCGCCATAAATCAACAAGAGACTTGAAAACAAATGCGCCTGCGCACAAACTCCCCTTATTGTGTAGTATGGATAAAGCCCACTACACAACTGCAGCACTTTGATGCTATTTTAAGTGTAATGACTCTATCCTATGGGATCCTAGGATTTGTAGTATCTTGAGTTATTTAATATCTGTTGGCACAAAACTCTAACCCTATAGTTTAGGGGAATACGAGATAATTCTAGGTGCCTGGGGGGGAAAACCTACCAATCCCAGGTTTTCATACTATGGTTGTGCAGCGTTTCAGACTAAAACTCCCATTGGTTTTAGCCAGCATGGTCTACATTCAGGGAGGAAGAATCTAGTAAGTCTACAAGATCTGGTAAGCCAGTTAGAGACAGCCCCACCTAGACTGGAAGATTGGGCCTTAACTCCCTCCTGAACAACCGCACTGGGTTTATCACACTATTCTTTGTTGGCATCATTCTGTGTTTACCTTAAAACAAAACCGAACAAAAATAAACCTCAGACTTTTAAGAAGGGGAGAGAGGAAACATGTCAAGAGAGAGAGAGAGAGAGAGAGAGAGAGATGGGTGTGCATTAGTCGCAATGTGTCAATGCACTGATCTTCTCTCTGCCAAACCCTGCAAATTTCCTGCAATTTTCAGGCAGTGTCTACATTCAGGTTTGAGTCTGGGATTATGACTCCAGAGACCAGGGTTTGAATCCCTGTTTGACCATGGAAACCAACTAGGTCACTTTGGGCAAGTTTCACTCTCTCAGCTTCAGAGAGAGGCAAGGGCAAACACCCACTGAACAAATCATGCCAATAAAAACCTGTTATAGCTTCACTTTAGGGTTGCACATGTTGGAAATGACTTGAAGGCACACAACAATGATACATATATCCAAACTTTAAAGAAGATGGAAATGGCTGAAAAAGAGGGATGTACCTGCCGTGGCCAGAATACAAAAAGAGACCAGGTATTAGATATAGTATGATATGGTAAGAATGGAAGTGAGCCAGCATAATGAGCATCCGACTATGACCCTGGAGACCAGCCATGGAAACCCATTGGTGTGCATTATTATTATTATTATTATTATTATTATTATTATTATTATTATTATTATTCCAGTACAGGGACAGGGACTCAAGGCAGCAAACGAAAATTAAAATAGTCATCCACACTGCAGACGTAATCCAGTTTGACTCCACTTTAACTGCCATGGTTCAATGCTATGGGATTTAGCAAATTGTAGGGTGGTGGTTGACACACTCAGCCTTCTCTATCAAAGAGCTCTGGTGCCACAATAGACTACAATTCCCAGAATTCTATAGTACTCAGCCATGGTAGTTAAAGTGGTATCAAACTGGGTTATTTCTGCGGTGCGGATGCAGCCTCGGTGACCCTCGGCAAGCCTTGTACTCTCAGCCCAAGAAAACCCTGTGATAGATTCACCTTACGTTCACCAGAAGTAGGAAATGACTTGAAGGCAAACAACAACAACAAATGGAGGAAGAAGAGACTTGGCAGGATTTAAATGGAGGTCATGCAAGCCCAGCATTCTGCCTCATGTTCCCAAACAATGCACACAGGCTCAAGCAGACTCCTTCTGGAGCCTGGAAGCAATTTAGCCACAAGACAAGGAGCGATTGATAACCTTTATCCTCCATAAATTTGCCTAATCTCTTTCAAAAGACATCCGCGCCAGTGGCCATCCCCACACCTCATGAAAGCAAACTGCAAGTTTAGTGACGGACAGTGGTTCCCATGTCGGCAGGGTGAGGAATCCACTTTGAGTTTCAGTCTGAACTTTAAGGGGCCTTAGGTTGCTCCTTTAGGCCAAAATCCACTACTCAACTGACAAGTCACAATCTGTCACAGTGTAAGCCCACATATGCAAGGGAGAAATAATTCAGTTTCATGGGCATGGCTCCATGCTATGGAAATCTGAGCATGGTAGTTTGTTGTAATACTATTCCCAGAATTCCATAGCATGGATCCATGCTCATGAAAGTGGTGTCAAATTGAATGTTTTCTCCCGTGTGGATGCAGCCCATGGTGACTATGCACAAGGCGAAATTGTGCTTCTCTTTTTAGGTCAGTGCTGCAACCTCCCAGCTTCTCTGGATGACTCTTGGGGATAGTCTACACATAGGTGTATTATACAAACTGGTGCAAATTTTTGCACAGACACATCAATGCTTAGTCGTCTTCACATTCCTGTGCAAATTCGCATCTATTTGCCCTCCCTGCAAATGCACAGCTGTGCACAGAGGACAGCTGGCCACACATGCCAATGGCAAACCTTCTCTGAACAAATCTTGCCAAGGAAACCCCATGATAGGTTTGCCTTAGGGTTGCCATAAGTTGGAAACAACTTGAAAGCACACAACAACAACAACAACAACAACAACAACAACAAAACATGGAGGTACTATAAACCTATTGCAGCAAATATGAGCTACTCAGCAGCTAGGTCTTGACCTAGAGATCCCCATTTCTGCAGAACGTCACCAAAGTCAAAGCAAACTTCCTTTCCCCTTGGTCTTTTCCCTAACTCTGTTATATGGACACCCATTCTGAGATATTTCAGGACTTCAGGCGGTGATGTTTTCACAACTGTTCAACTCCCCTTTTCCTTCTCTGTTTCCAGCGAGTGCCTGGAATCGCCAGGCAGCCCAGAAGCAAAGGCCTCCTTATCAATTTATCTGACAAAGCCTCCAACCAATTGGCAGGTTCTTATCTGGGATTAGCTGCCGAGTCTCACAAGATCCCTGCGATGGGGAGAAAATCTCAGATGGCCCAAGTGACAGGGAATAAAAAAAATAGGAAGCGCAATGGGCATAATCTGGAGAAATTGAGTGTTATCGATGAGAACCAGCACATGTAGGGAAGTTAAAATGCCAATGATGTGCAGCAGAGTGTCTGAGGATCATTTCTCTTTCTGTGTGTAATATCCATCGGTCTGTCTGTGCATCTCACATCACATTAGATGGGTGCAAAACTAATCCACATCCTAAACCTTTGGAGGCATCATTTGGCATCATTTCCCTTTGGCTCATCCTACATCCTTTGTTACATGCCCCTAGGTTTTACCCTTGACATATCCATGGGTCATATCAAAATCCATCCTAGTGCAAGCCCCTCCAATGCAACAACAACAATCATTTATTATGGTCCAGAGGCCCAACAAAAATACACAAGTAAAATGCTAGTTATAACACATGGGTTCTCCTAGCCCTAGTGTACATCTGTTTGATTTCAAAATGACAATTTCATCCATCAAATGACCATGGGGATCCCGAACGCCATCATCACCACAATGGGCACAATCAACCTCCAAACTGCACAACTGGAAAAATGTGAAACGCATGCCAAAACTCACACTTTGCCTTTGTTTCAGTGACGTTTCTCCTGACGGGCAAAACAACCAGAATGCTGCTGAATAAAAAGTCTAGCAAAAACTGCTTTGGTGCCAGCTTTGGCAATACCAACAACCCACTTGTACCAGGGATGCTACTTTGGGTATAGATATTATGGCCAGAACGACTGAGGCTTCATCGCCTTGGCTAAAGATATATTTATTTGAGATAGTTTTTTAAAGGCGAAACCTCCCATGTAGTGTCCCTTTGGAACAGATTGTTGGCTTCAGACTGTATTTTAGGAACATTAAAGGGGATTATGCTGGATCAGTCAATGTCCACAGAATTCTTTCTTTTTGTGAGCCAGCAGCCAAATGTCCTTTTACAAACTTACTCAGGAGGAAAAGTCCCAAATAAGCAGGTGTAAAATAAAGCCTTAAAACTGCAGTATGGCCTAAAACCATCTTCTTCGACCTGCAGATGTTTGGACCTCAACTCCCATCACCATAGTCAGCTAATGTCGATGGGCATTTCAGGATAATATTTTTGGTCTCAGACGTACGTTTTTGGGAGTCCCTCTCACTAAACTCATAAAAGGAAAAGCTGTGGCCACTGGAGCTTTTAAGTTATTTTTTTGGGGTGGGAAGAAATAGGAGGAATAAGCCATGGCATATATTTATCAAGTTATGGACAACGTTAGGTAACTCTGAACTTGGCAATAGAGAAGGGATGGCTTGGGATTATCCAAGTCTACAAACCTAGTAAAAAACAGAATGGTGGATTGGGAGGAACCTTGCATCTTTTATTGGCTGGTGTTCACTGAAGAACCTTGCAAAAGTGGCTAGGATTTAAAAGCAATTTGCAATCTTGGATTTGAGAATGATTAAATTAAGAGATTAGAGAGGAAAAGTCAATAGGACAAAGCAACTGAGGTCTACAAGACTCATAGTGAACTCCACAGTCACCCACAAAAAGCCTCATAAAGCAGAAAAATACAATACAACACATCCTCAAACTCAGTTAATATATATTTTACCTCCTGAAAATAAAGAGTCCTATATAACACAAAGAGAGACAGAGCAATAGAGTGCTTTTTTGAGTGTTGGCCTAGGACACTGCATGATCAGGATTTGAATCCTTGCTCAGCTGCAGAAACTCACTAGGTAACCTTGGACAGGTCATACTGTCTCAGCCTCAGAGTAAAGCAATAGCAAATCCCTTCTGAACAAATGCTGCCCAGAAAGGCCCATGATAAGTTTGCCTTAGGGGTGTCAGAAGCCAAAAGGACTTGACGAAAGGTGTACGGCAAACAACAAACAACAAACAGAACACAAGCCATCGCACACCCCAAACTGAAGATCAAGTTCTTTCTTGCCAGGTGATGTGAGCTCCAGCGTGTTTTGCATTTTTATACAAGGAGAGCCAATTCAATAATATCTTGGCTCTGGCAGCACACCTTCCCAGCAGATCTACACAGAGGTGATTCAGTTGTTCTGGGGTTGTTTTTGCACCCTTTTGATCAAACCTTGCCAAGAAAAGCCCACCATAGGTTTGCCTTAAGGTCGCCATAAGTTGGAAACGTCTCGAAGGCGCGTGACGGCAACGACAACAAGAGGCCACGGAATCTAGTGTGAGTTTCTCAAGGACTGCAATTGCTTAGGAAAAATGGAGGGGTGGGGAGAAAAAAATGTGTGCTCCATCCTAAACCAAGACAAATGCAGAAGAATGAGCTTTTATTTAAAAGCAGAGGGGGTTTCCTCCTCGGCCGTGCAAAACCGTTTTGCACTTTGCAAAGCAAAAGGTTGCCAAAAATAGTGCTATAGCAAATCGATATCAGAAGTTTTTTGCTCCTAGAGCATTAATAATTCCCTTTTCACCCCCATTCCCCAGTTTCTTTTTGCCTCCAATGAAGTGATGTTGGTTGGAAGGAGGGGAAGGGGAGGAAAACCTACAGGCCAAGAAACTGGAGCACTTTTTGGAAGGAACAACTCTCCCTGTGTGAAGTTACTTTCCCTTCCCCCAACGAAAACAAGCCCTCGGAGCTTGAAGGAATGTGCAAGCCAGACTCCACCAGCAACGCTGTGAAAAGCTATGGGGGGATTCATTGGAAACAGATGGCGGTTTTCATCTGTGATTCTCAAAATTCGCTCCTTTTTTTTCCTTCTGACACCATAAAAACAAACCCTGGGCTTGAAGGAAGGAGGTGGGAAGAGGAGGAGGAGGAGGAGGAGGAGAAGAAGAAGAATAAAAAGGTGTGGGGGATAGAGAGAGAAAGAGAGATGGAGAGAAGGAAGGCGTTGGATCCAAAAATGCTTCGTCTTTTGCAAACATGTCCAAGAAAGAAGATCAGAAGGGATACCTTTTGGACCTGCATTGGATAGTTGGAAGACAAGAGGTTAAAAGGGAATTTCTGTGGCTTAAGTTTGTTTTTCAGAGGCACCCACCCACCCCCTCCTTTTTCCTTTTCTTTTCTTTCAAATTTGCTCCGAAATTTTGAGTAGAACAACATCTGGCAGAGCCTCCATTCAGCTAAGGTTTCTCGCCAAGTTAATAAAGAGCCAAGGAGAAAGGCAGGTACAAGTAGAGAAAAGCAGCTGCTAACATGTTCCTACAGAAATATATATACATATATATATATGTATGTGTGTGTGTGTGTGTGTGTGTATTTGTGCTTGTGTGTGTATTTTGAAGGAAAGGAGGCAATATAGCAAATGGGTTATACCTTTCCTATCACCCCACCAAGAAAATCGATGGGTAGAAATGATGCAGTTTGACACCACTTTGAATGTGGAAGCTCCAGTTTATGAAATCCTGGGATTTGTAGTTTTACAGAGTCTTTAGCCTCATGCCACAAAGAAGCATTAATGCACATCTTTTTACTTTACTTTAGCCTTCTCTGCCCAAAAGTGCTGATGCCTTACTGAAAAATCGCCTAATTATGCGTAACGATTTCACATGACGTCGCACAAAACCCGCCATTAAAGTGGCCACAAAGAAGCATTAATGCACATGTTTTTCCTTTCGGGATTTCGGTGACGATGCATTTCCGATATCACTTTATTTGCACCATTGCATGCGAGAATCTTTCAAGCAATTACTCGCCGTTTCCGCTTCACTTGCGGAATGCTTTAAATGCGCTTTAATCTCTCTTTAATGCCGAAATCAGCCCCAGTGTGATAAACTCCAGAGAGAGTGGAATGAATACGTTTGAAATTACTCACAAGGCGTGCGGAACAAAGCAGACCGCCACCAGTTTTTTGGGGGGCTTGCTTGAAATTTAAGGAAGGAATTTAAAAAGGGAACCGTGGGGTTGGGATACACCACAGAGAAGGCCCTGTCCTGTCTGCTCACCAAACTGGATTTTCTTGGTGAGGAGGAAGTATCGAAAGCCTTCCGGGACTTATCTCCCATTAAGGACAGGTTCATCAAGGAGGAAGCAATCTTTCCAGTCCATATCTTCTTTAATAGTAGGAACCAGCGCCTTGGATGTTGCTTGAAACATATTGGTAACTAGCACTAACAGAATAAGCCCAAAGTGTTCCAGTCAACAAAGTGTGCACCAAGGAAGCAACCAGGATGCTTCATTTCACACTAGGAAAAACATGTAAATATTGGGTTAAGATATCTCTCCCATGCCAAAGCAGAACATACATATGGATGTATACTTCTTTCCAAGGACCTAAGTACCCTAAAGGCACCAGATCATGTCTAATCTCAGAAGCCAAGCAGGGTCAGATCTGGTTAGTACTTGGATGAGAGACCACCAATGAATACCAGGTGCTGTACCCTCTATTGCAGAGGAAGGAACCATCAAAACCACCGCTGAGTATTCCTTGACTAAGAAATTCACGGGGTCGCCATAAATCCATAGGTGACTTGAAGGTGTGTACACACATATACTTCTCCCCCATCTCATGCGCGCACACAAACACCATTGCCCTGGCTCTTCAAAGTTTGGAAAGCCACAAATGTTGCTCCTGCCCCTCCATCCCAAATGTTAATGTACAGAGAAATTTCCTCCAAAGGGATGTTTTAGTCCTTTGGAAATAAACACAGCCTTTATAATGGAAGGTAACTCAGCACTTATTGATCACTGCATGCTTCTCTGTCATGTACAAATGAGTATGACACACAACACAACTAGTATGAGGACATTGTTTTTGGAGAGACTACAACGCCATACAACTTTGTAGTCCCCCCACCACACACAAAGATCCTTCCCATGTTCTTTGCACATCTCTGGCATTGCTCAGTCACAAAATGCATGGAGAATGTCTAATGGGAGGGCAAAGAAAGAAAACTTTCTTCCTAAAGACACTCAATTTCACCTGATTATGGAAGCTAAGCGGAGTCAGGCCTGGTTAGAACTGGCATGGAAAACAACCAAGTCTTTCCACCTCGAACTTGGAAAGAATCCTGCTTGAAAAGCCACGGAGAGAGCTATTTCTGCTTGTCAAAACTGGCAATACATGACTAGGTGGACCAAACAGGGTGACTGCAAAACATAGGACATTCAAGAAAAATGGAGGACAAGACCAAATAAAAGCTGAAAACACTCATAGAAATGTAAATGCTTGCTTCATAGTCCCACTCAAAATGGAGGACATTTTGGGATTCCTCCTGGACAGATGGCTGAAGTGTAGGGCATGTCCGGAAAAGGGGGACGTCTGGTCACCTTGGGAGCAAGGATCTGTTTTAGCATAAGGACCCCATCCTAGAAACACAGAACACTCTAGATTTTGGAAAGCCAAACAGATTCAGGCCTGGTTAGTACTTGGGAGACCATCAAGGAAGACCAAGGTAAGGGTAAGAAGGAATCCAACCATAAAACCTTGGAGATCCACATCTCTCAGCCTGAGATGACAACACTGGATTAGATGGACCAAGAGTTGGACTCAACAGAAGACAGCCTCCCACAACCTCCAGAAGATCCCAGTGGCTTCGACCGGATAGGACTTTGGGTGCATCTGCACTGTAGAAATGATGCATTTGGACCCCACTTTAAGTGCTTTAGCTCCATCCTATGAAACATGAGCTCTGTGTTTTTACAAGCCTTTTCTGCCCAGGAGGTCCCTCACCAAACTTCTCATCCCATCATGGAGCCCTGGTACTTTAGAGTGGTGCCAACCTGCATTATTTCTCCAGTGTGGATGCCCCCCAAGAAGCCTTGCAAGACTGGAGACCTGCTGCCAGTCTGAGCTGACCACACTGGACTGAGACAGAGTTAAGAATCTCAGCAAAGGCAGCTCTTGAAGGGCTGAAAACCCAACTGGAAAGTAAACCAAAGAAGGAAAATAAACACACAATTGGAGAAGGGAAAAATAGATGCTTCTTACCTGTTGGGAAGACGCAGAGAGAGACAAAGAAGGTTTGGATCAGTCCCAGGGCTTTGGTTCTTGCCCCTTTCCCCATACCCATCCATCCAGCTTCAGCTCTAACCACTAGCCTCTCCCTATAAGAAGAGTCGTTTGCAAAGAGAAAGAAAGAAAGAAAGAAAGAAAGAGGAGGAAAAAGGGAACAGAAGGAGAGAAAGAAAGAAAGAAAGAAAGGGAAAAGGGAGGGAAAGGAGAGAAAGAAAGAACAAAAAAGAAGTAAGAGGAATGGAGGAGGAAAGGTATCAGTTGCAAGGAAGGGATCTAGCAAACCAACGATGCAAAGAAGCAGAGAAAGGGACTGGACACAAGAGTGGCCTCCCCTTCCAGTAACGCACTCACAACAACACACACACACAGAGCCCTGTGTGAGTCTTAGAAAACAGCCCAAGGCGCCAGCTCCCTGCAGCCCTCCTTCTCTGGGCTTACTCCCCTCCAAAGCCAAAGGAAAGGAGGGATGGAGGTGGCTCCGGTTACAAGAGGCAGCAACGTCAGGAGGAAAGGGGCTGGGCGCCTAAGAAGGAGGAGAGAAGGATGGAGGGATGGAGGAAGGGAGGAGGAGGAGAGATGGAGTGCAGCTGGATGCCAGCCCAAGGCAAGAGGCTCTCCAAAGGGAGCCCAGAAGGACGAGGGCTCCCTCTGGAATGTTACAAATAAATCGCTTTGCCATCCGAATCGAGGGATCGGTTCGGCAGCGGAGCGTGGTTCACACCACATTTTCTCCGATCACATTTTCTTGCTGCAAAATAGAAGAACCCACTTGCAGTTCACATTGACGAATGAATCGACTCAAACTGGACCCACTCCAGCTAGTCAAAGGGCAAATTTAAGTTGATTCCGATCCGCATCTGGTTCACACTCGCGTGGAATCAGTTTATCCAAAAAGATGTGGAAAAAAAATCAGCGTCAAAAAGACGCGGGTTAAATGGGTCTAGTGCATGGCCCCCCTCTCCGAAAAGCGATTCAGTTTAAGTGGGAAACAGGGTCATTTAAACCGGTTCAAACCAATTTGTGATCCAGTTTAAAAGGAAGTGGGAATGAGGCCAAATCCTTGCCCATATAGGGAAACACAGGGGGATCCTTGTCCATAGGGAAACACTGGAGGAGACTTACCCATAGGGAAACATAGGACAATCCTTGCCCATAGGGCAAAATAAGGGAATCCTTGTCCATAGGGAAACATTGGAGGATATTTGCCCATAGCAATATATAGGGGAATACTTGCCCATAAAGAATCATAAGAGAATACTTGCCCATAGAAAACAGGGGAATACTTGCCCATAGGGGAACATAGGGGAATACCTGCTCATAGGAAACATTGGTTGACACTTGCCCATAGGGATACATGGGGAAATACTTGCCCACATCGAAACGTTGGGGAATACTTGCCCATACATCCCACTCTCAAAAAAACGCACAAGTGCCAGAGTTCCATAGCAGTGAGTCTTAGCCATTAAAATGGTGTCAAGGTGGATTATTTCTGCAGTGTTGATGGAGCCAAAGTCTTTATGCAGGGTCTTTTGGATGGATGGGGGTCCTCTGCAGAAAGTCCAAATTCCTGCAAACCGCATGTGGCTGGATCACATTCTGTTCGACTGGAACAAGGCGTATTTTAAACGCCCCATGGCACGGGATGGAGATATTTGTGACAGAACAAAGCCCCTCTTGTATACACACTGGGACAGATGGCATTTCCCTCTCGACTCCGGTGGGAGACCCATCATTGCAAAAACCCCTGAGATATAAACTTCACATATGGCCAGGCTTATTCTAAACCATTCGTCAGAAGCTTGGCTGCAATCTCTGTATATTTTCTTCTCTGCAGGCAGGAGTCTATCCCTCACCTCCCTAACTTTCCCTCAGAGCCCTTTCCAAATAGCTTTCCCCCAAATGTACAAATTCCACTTTTCCAGCTAATAAACAGCTGGGGAGAATTGTCTCCAAAATCCAAGAAAGGAGACTAAGAAGAAACTGGGCTAAGCAGCGCTAAGAGGGAACCCAGCAGAGTAGTGGCTGGAGAGAGAGCGGGACTAGGGCTGCAGCCGCACTGCAGAATAATCCACTTTGAAACCACTTCAACTGCCATGGCTCAATGCTATGGAATTGTGGGAACTGTAGTTCCTAGACCTTATCCCAATGATTCCCAAACTTTAGTTCTCCAGATGATTTGGACTTCAGGGCCCAGCATTCCTGATTGTTGACCAAACTGGGAGTTGAAATCCAAAACACATGGAGGACCAGCTTAGCCTTTTTTGACTGAGAGATCTGATGCTGAAACAAACTATAGTTCCCTGAATTCCATAGCCATGAGCCATGGCAATTAAAGTGGTGTTGAACTGGATTATTTCTGCCATGTGGATGCAGCCCAGGACAGGGTTTGAATCTGCACTCATCTGTGGAAACCCTTTGCATGACCATAGGCAAATCACACTCTCTCAGCGTAAGAGGAAGGCAATGGCAAACCTCCTCTGAATAAATCCTGCCAAGTAAACCAAGTAAAGGATGAATGGGTAAATAGCACCATACTCTGTCTGAGCATGGAAGTTAAGCAGGGTCAGCCTTGGTTAGTACTTGGATAGGAGATCACCAAGGAATACCAGGTGCTGTTGGCTATATTTCAGAGGAAGGACCTGGCAGAACCACCTCTGAGTATTTTCTTTGCCGAAGAAAATTATGAAATTCATCAGGGTGCCATAGGCTGATAGGTGAATTAAAGTGATATACTTTACTTACTGAACCCTAGGATAGGATTGCCATAAATTGGAGCTGATTGAATGAACACAGCAACAGCCACAAGAAGAAGGCACAGCTGGTGAAAATTTATTTTTTGGACTAGTTTTTCTAAACTCCGGTGCTATGTTATAAACAGAGTTTGGGAAAATTCAAGAAGACATGCACAAAGTTAGGTTAAAACAAAAATCAGAGAGGAACAGCAAATGCATTAGCAATAGGCTTGAGAAGGAAGGATCGTTCTAAAGTTGACTCAGAGGTTTTAGAAGGCCCTTCCAATATGCAATGGGGTTAGGCTGCTGAAAAGACCTCAAGCCCATTGCTTAATTCATTTGCTGCTTCTGGATGAAGTTAGACCAGCAAGTCAGTCGCTCGAAATATAAAAGTTGCGAGTCGAGTCGAGTCAAGTCAGTGCATCATTTATTCCTGAGTCGAATCCAAGTCAAGTCACTGAAGCGAACTGAGTCCGACTTCACTCCAAGTCAATTGACTCAAGTCTACATCACTGGTCTTTACTATAATTTATTTTTGTATTTATTTCAAAGATTTATATCCCACCTTTCCCTCATTGGGACACTATCTTATAGACGTTTCTATATGTGTTTTCTTTCTTTCTTTCTTTCTTTCTTTCTTTCTTTCTTTCTTTCTGCATATACTTTGTATTCATTTCAAAGTATTAAAAGACACCAACATATATGTCAGAAGGCATCTATCGTACGACTTAAACCAGTATTTCTTATCTTTTCGTACACTTCCAAAAGTTCTTTGCACTGAACGAGATTGGTTTTCTATCACTGTTTTAATCTCGATTCCATGTTTCTAATAAGATGCATGGATACTTTATTTAGCTGTGTGTTGTTTTTTATAAGGTTCTGCAAACAGATACCATATATACCCGACAATAAGTCGACCTCATGTATAAGTCAAGGGCAGGTTTTGGGGCCGGAATTAGGGTTTTTGGTATGACCCATGGATAAGTCGAGGGTAAAATTTAGGGCATTTAGCAAAGGATCTAAAAGGTGAAGCAAAGCAAAACAATGTCAAAGAATGTACAAAATTCCAGCAGACATAACTTTTTGTGCTCACTCTTAAGGTTGGATGGATGAGAGTAAGAGGAGATTGTTGCTCTCTTGCCTTTCTTTTAAATAGCAAGATAAGATGCATACTTACATTGACCCATGGATAAGTCGACTCAGTTTTCTGGGGTCAATTTTTGGACCTAGATTTGTAGACGTATACATGAGTATGCGTCTGTTTCTGTTTTCAATACAAGTTGTACCACTTTGTTCTCTTCCTAGGATTAAAACGCAGCCTGGGATGTGTCAGTGCGCCGGTAGGTGGCAATGTGTTTCCTGGCCTGTTTGTTGGGTGCAGGGAATGAGGAGCTCATGGGAGAAAGACCTGGTTTATGGAATAAATGCAACCCTGAGCCTCCTTAAACCACATGACATAAAGCCCTTTCCCAGCTTCCCATTAAAATCTCAATTTGGGGAAATTGATTCCACCTCGGAGCAATTGCAAGGCAATTACTTCAACAGGCGGCAATCAAGACGCACAATCTAAACAACACCAAACTCTCGCCTCACGCCTGAGCGCCACAAACAAGAATGTTAAACACATGCACGCAGAACCACATACACACACTACACACACATGCATGCACACACACTTTGCCTTGCCTTGCAGACACAATGCAAGCTTACTTAAGAAATTAAGAAATATGGCAAGCAAGCTGCAAGGGAAGTGGGGAGGATGTTGGAGAGAAGTCTGCCTTTTGGAACTGGAAGGAAACATTGCTTGGGTTTGATAGGATTTGCTGCCTTGAGTCCCTATATTGGAAGAAAGGCGGGATATAAGAAAGTAATAAAAAATAATAAATAGGATTCACTGTGGAAACTGGACAGCATTTCAGGTTGTTGGACTACATCTCCCAGCATTCCTCCCCATCAACAAAGCTAGCGAGGGCTAATGGGAGTCATAGTCCAACAATATCCAGAGAGTAATGCAGCTTGCACTCTTAAATAAGATGGTTGCTGTGTGCCTTCGAGTTGTTTCTGATCTCAGTTCCGTTCTCTCACAATATATGATATGGTTTGTGGGGCAAATTTCCTCTTCTTTTCTTTATTATCCTCTCCTTAGAGATGAAGCATTATAGGCTGCATCCGCACTGCAGAAATGATCCGGTTTGACACCAGTTTAAATGCTATGGCTCAATGCTATGACATTCTGGGAACTGTAGTTTGTTGCAGCACCAGCCAGAATGCCATAGTACTGAGCTACGGCAGTTAAACTGGTGTCAAACCAGATTATTTCTGCAAGGCAAAGTGCCTCTTCATGGATGTAGTGTAAGTATAAAAGAATAATTCAAAAGAAAGAAGGGAAGAGAGAATGAGAAGAGACCTGTTTTGTTTTTATATACTGTATCTTGGAATTAACAAGACACCCATTTGATGGTGGTAATAAAACGTTGCAGCAGGTGTCAGGAATTTCCAGCAAACAGACAACAGAAAAATGATTTGGATAGTTTAAATAACCCTGAGAACTATAGTAACTTTCTCGCTTCCACACAATCACACAGATACACACAAACGCATACCCTGGCCACAGAATTTAGTGGCATTTATTCACACAAAATAAGGTTGCATACACAATCATAGGAACCTGGTTCAAGGGCAGATATTTATTTATTTATTAAATTAATTCAAAACCCACCTTCCCTTCCATCGATAGGGACACAGTAGGGATTCCTGTCTCAAGAGTAGACATGCCAAGTGTACAGAATTGGAACCTAATTGTGCGACTTGTGCATCTCTGTTTGCAAGGGAATCCTGCTTAATTTTTCTTGCTTCCAGAAATATTCCCTTCCATGGAGGGTCTCTGGGCTGGTCCTGCCATGAGACAGATGGCAGATTCTGGGTATCAAAAAAAGGGCGCCACGCTGTTACTGGTTTTATTTTGCATCTGTGGGATTTTTGCAGCTAAGCATCGCAAATGTTTTGCCTCTCCAAATTGTGGGTTGGGGGTGTGCCCTGCTCTGCCTCAGGCAGCCAGATGTCTGGGGCCAGATCTGATGCATGCTGCAATTCTGTGCAGACTCCCAATGGGAGTAAGCCCCATTGTCTTGAGTGGGTCTTACTCTGGAGCAAATCTACATAGCCTCTGGTGTTAAATTGTGGTTTCATGGGACTGCAATATTGGACACATTTTCATCTGTTTTGGGGAGGGAGAGAAAAATAGAGACTAGCACAGAACTCTGTGTGACTTACTCCCATGTTTGTTATTTTAGGAGGCAGAAAGGGGGATCCTGAATCCTATTGACCCATCCCAAGTGGAGCGGACCTATGGGATCAATGGTTCAGCGATGCATCAAAAGATAGGCAAATCCCATTGATTCAGGGGTCTGTTCTAGTTGGGGCTAACAATAAGATTTTGGCTAGTTTCTGGGTTTTTTTTTTTTTTTAAATGGTGGGATGGATGAAAGAAAGACAGAAAAGAAAAGAAAAAGGAAAGATCCCTGGAAATTGGCTTTGGAAGAAACTTAAACCAGATTTCAAGGAAGGCAATGCAACGAAGAGAGAGAAGAAGAGATCTCTCAACAGGTTTCCTAAGTAAACAGAATTAAAGAAGAGGCAGGAGAGGGTGAACATCAGGAAGATCAAGTGTCGAAAAATCCACCCACACACCCCCCTCCAAAAAAAGAAAACCTATGTATGCATTCAGGCAAGGAAATTGTGCAAGGGATGCTCAGCATGCCGGAAAGGGAACAATTAAGTAACAGACGAAGAACAAGGCATGCAATTTGAAAAAGGTGAAGAAGGGGCATGGTCCTTATCTCATCCACACACAGACACCCCAATTCCACATCTTCAGTAACATCCTCCCCATCACCACCACCAGCCTGGCTTACCTTCTTGGCTGCATGAGCATCTACACCTGGTCAGAAGAAGATAGTGGGAGCTGGATGCCTGCAGGGATTGGGGAGGGGGGAAGGCTGGATTGCCTGCAAGAGACTGAGCCTCCCTCCCTCCAGAACTGGCACCCCTTCTTTCCTGTAGAGTTGCAGAGTCTGCAATGCCCCCCTCCTTTCTCCTTGATTCTCCTTCCCTTTCTCCTTTAGAAATTGCAGGAGGGAGAGATGAAGGCTTGCATCTTCTGTGACTCCGGCTGCATCTCTGCAAAAGGACAAGGAGGAGGAAGAAG
Source organism: Sceloporus undulatus (assembly GCF_019175285.1). Taxonomy (NCBI): domain Eukaryota; kingdom Metazoa; phylum Chordata; class Lepidosauria; order Squamata; family Phrynosomatidae; genus Sceloporus; species Sceloporus undulatus. The sequence goes on along the minus strand of NC_056527.1, from coordinate 167,200,745 downwards.
AGGAGGAGGAGGAGGACGAAGAAGAAGAGAAGAGGGAAAGAAGGCTGGCAAGGAAATTGCTGAGCAATTGCCAATGCACCTCGTTCTCAGGTCTGGGAGAGGAGAGATGCACCGCAATGCTTAGGGAAGCTTTGCTCTTGGCTCTTCATGTGCTGGTAGTGTGCAAAGATGAGTTCCCACATGCAAAAGAGAGAGAGAGCGAGAGAGCGGGAAGAGGCAATCTGGGATTGGGGATGGGGGGGGGGTGATGAGACAATCTGCTAAACCAGGGATTGGGGAAAGCAATGGAAGGAAAAGGTGGATGGGAAGCAAAAACAGGCAGGTCAGGATAACCTGGAATTTCATTCTTACTAGAAGCCAGGATGACTAAACTGAAGGCTATCATACTTTGGTCCTATCATGAGATGGCATGGCTCAGTTCAAAAAAAGGATTTGTTGTGTTTCTTCAAGTCGTTTCCAACATAGGGCAACCCTAAGGTGAACTTGTCATGGGGTTTTCTTGCAAGATTTGTTCAGAGAAAGGTTGCCTTCCCTGGAAGTTGAGAGCGTGCGTCTTGCCCCCGGTGGGTTTCATGGCCGAGCTGAGAATCAAACCCTGGTCTGGAGAATTGCAGCCCAATACTCAAACCACTATGCCATGTTATGGGGATAATGGATGATGAAGTCTTAAGAAGCCATAGCAGAGGGAGATGGGACCACAGGTGGGTTGTTTCAATCAAGGAAGCCACATTCGCTTGCATTTGCAAGATCTGAGCAGGGCTGTTGATAATAATAATAATACTAATAATACTAATATTTTATTTATAACCCACCTCCTTGGACAAGGACCAAGCTGGATATCAAATTTGATGACCCTGATGACCAAGGCTCCTGGAGATCTCTCTCTTATAGAGTTGCTCTAAGTCAAAGCCAACCTGAAGGCAAGTAAGAGCAATGATCTGAAGCAGCTCACTGGATGTCTTTGCATCAGGCATGACTTCTCTACTTGATAGCCAGAGCTTGGGAAAGTTACCTTTTGGGACTACAACCCTTGAAACACTCTCAATGAGAGGGTGTCCATCCAATGGCCATGCTGACAGGGGGATTCTGAGTGTTGCAGAATGGGGAGACTAGGGTTGAATCACCACTTGACCATGGAAACCTTGCCCCCTTCACACCCTTCCAGCCTCAGAGGAAGGGAAGGGCAAACCCCCCTCTGACCAAATTCTGCCTAGAAAAACCCAAGATAGGGTTGCCATACATCAGAAATGACTTGAGGGCACACAACAAACAAATAGCAAATGTAAGACAAGCCATCACACACCTCAAATTGAAGATCAGGTTCTTTCTTGCCAGGTGATCTTAGCCCCAGCATGTTTTGCATTTTAAAATCGAGAGAGAAATCAATAATATCTTGGCTCTGATAACACACCTTCCCAGAGAATCTACACAGAGGTGGTTCAGTTGTTTTCAGGTTATTTTTGCACCCTGTCAAGCTCCCACTGAACAAATCTTGCTAAGAAAATCACACTCTAGGTTCAACCCTATGTCAGAAATGAAGTGAAGGCACACAACAACAATGAATACAACAGTGGGCCAGATAAACTGCTTAGGCTGAAGCATGAACATAAGTTGGCTTTCTGCCTATCCATGTTTTAATGGAAGAGAAGGAAATGAACAAACCAAGCCATGCAAGTGAGTGGAGCATGGGAAGGGAGGAGTCTTTGAATTTTTCTGGTTGATCTAACACTTAAAAAGCCCACTTTTGCATCCTCTCTGAGCAAAGGCAAAAGAGAATGCGTTCAGCACCAAAATGAATAAGAAGGACACATTTAATATTTTCATAGCAGCTTTTGTCAAACTCACAGGTGAGTAAATGCCTCATACAAAAAAAATTAAACACAGATTGAATGTGACATTCAGTCCCTTGGAAATATATGGCCATTTAGTGCTGCCAAGGTTATTGAGGAATTAACATCCTGCTTTTAAACTTCACTTAGCCATCAAGGTGCCCTTTTTCAGTTTTCCACAAGTGGATACGTAGGAACTGATATGGAGACGCAGGCATGAACGTTGAAGATGGGAGCATCAGGGATTTAAGATATGAGCATGACACCATGCTACCAGCAGAAGATAGCAAAGCTTTGGAACGACAGACTTGCAGCTAAACATTAAGAAACCAAAAGTAATGACCACAAACGCTTTACATACCTTTAAAGGGGGTGGTGAAGACATTGAAACCATTGAAGGTTTTATGTATCATGTGGTCTTCCTCTCTTTCTACTGCCCTCTAACTTTCCCAGTATCATTGTCTTTTAAAACAAATCATGCCTTCTCATGATGTGGCCAAAGTACAATAGCCTCCATTGAGTCATCTTGGCTTCCAGGGAAAGTTCAGACTCATTTATTTGCCTTCTTGGCAGCCCAGAGTATCCTCAACACTTCATTCAACACCAAGGAGTTGATTTTCTTTCTAGCAGCTTTCGTTCTGTATCATGGCTCAGTCATAAATCAAAATGGAGACTGAAGTCACAAAATCGGAAGAAGACCAGGAGTGCATCTGCACTGTAGACACAATGCAGTTTGACACCACTTTAACTGCCATGGCTCCATCCTACAGACTTCTGGGATTTGTAGTTTTGTGAGGCACTCTTTGGCAGAGAAGGCTAAAGACCTTGTAAAACTACAAACCCCAGGATCCCATAGGATGGAGCTCCGACACTCAAAGTGGTGCCAAACCAGAGTAGATGCACCCCAGGACTTGCAATGTAGCCACGGAGGAACTAGAGAAAATCAACAAGCACAAAGATATTAAATAAGAAAGTCAGGATCATCTATGTCATAGTATTTCTAATTTCTATGTATGGATGTGAAAGTTGGATGGTTCAGAAAGCTGACAGGTGGGAAAAAGCAATTCATCTGAAATATGGTGCTGGAGAAGAGTTCAATAGATATGATGCACTGTCAAAAAGGCAAATAAATGGATCTGAGAGCAAATCAAGTCTGAACTTTGGCTACAAGCCGAGATGAACAGAGATTTGAATCCTAGTCCAGCACTCAAACCACTAGACCACACTGACCTTTTGAGCAATACTATGTTTTAATCTGTATCTTAAACCACTTTGAATGCTGTGCTTGGCAAAAGCAGGGTATGCACTGAATGAATAAAAAAGGGAAAATAACTGAATTTGCACCCGACTTATCCCAATTTACCTTTCCAAGTTTCAGGCTAGCATTAACACCGGCTAATAAATTCAATTGTCTGTGGGGGCCTGAATCTATCCTTTCAGGCCCTTGAGTCTCATTAGGCAGAAGCATTTACCTCTTGCTGTTTAAAAACAAAAGAAGCTGACATCCCTGCAGAAAAGACTGGAGGAACCGTCTCTCCGGTCTTTCAGAATTAAAAGAGAAGCAGGAGGCGCCGGAGACATCAAACTTCAATGTTCATTTTACAGCGCATATACAAGTCTGTTTATTGCCACTTTCCATTATCCCAGCCTTTCAAACATGCCATGTCAGAGGCAACTGTGATTACCCCGTTGTTGCAGTGTTTAAATTCCACCCGGCATTAAAGCCAATGTTGACATGCACCAAATACATGTCATGGATTTGTAGTGGGCTAGCAGATCCGGTTCTACTGTTGAGCAGAGGATGTATATAAGCTTCCTCAATAGGAGATTCTGAATGCCAAGGAAGGGTAGCAAATTCACCGAATCGTTGTGTTGGAAGGGGCCACAAAGGTCATGTAGTTCAAACTCTTGCCATGCAGGAAGGCACAAACAAAGCACTCCAGAAAGATGCGCATCCAGCCTCTATTTAAAGAGGGAGAGTCTAGCACCATCCAGGCTAAGAAAAAGAAAAAGACTTCCTTGTAATATGTAGGAGGAATCTCTTATCTTTTCAGCCAGAATCCTGTTGTGCCTTTGTAAGTGGACTTGCATCTGCAGGAATTAGAATTGCACATTTGTATCATGTCCATGTGAGCTAGCATGGTGTAGTGGTTGAGCGTTGGACTATATATGTAACTCTGAAGACCAGGGTTTGAATCCCAGCTCAGCCATGAAACCCACTGGTTGGCCTTGGGCAAGTCACACTCTCTCAACCTCAGAGCAAATCTTGCCAAGAAAACCCCACAATAGGTCCGCCTTAGGGTCGCCATAAATCAGAAATGACTCAAAGGCACACAGCAACAACAACAAAATGGTAAGTCGCATGGGTCTGTAGGATGAAACAATGACAGTTAAAGTTGGATCATAGTACTATAACTTTTTAGTGTGAAAAGACCCCAGAATAAGGGTGATCCAGAGAACCTGGAGGGGTTGTAGGGCCATCAAAACAGCCTTGGAAACCATACACCTGCCCACTCCTGCTTTACTCACAGTTACAGAATTGCCTCTTTCTGGGAATGTGTCTGTCCTAGGTTGTGCATAAAGGAGAACAAATTCCCACAACCACATACTGCACCCACCCCAACCCTAAAAAACACTAAAATGATTGATAGATAGATATGTTTAACTGGAAAGCAGGGTTACACACACACACACACACACACACACACACACACACCTGGCAAGGCATCTCCATTCTCCAGCAGAAGAAATTACCATGCTGATTCCAATAATGATGCTAATAACAGGCCTTTTGTGATGGGCAGAGGACTCCTTTTGTCACCCAGGAGCAATTGATAGCTGGCTCAGAGGCTTTTGAAAAGGTGGCTGGGTTTGTATAATGCACAACAGCTGGGGCGAGCTGCCTCTCCGCTCCAGTGGCTCCTAATTTGTGTTTTAATGGTGAGAAAACACTGGAGCAAAACAGCCAGAAACAGCAAATGGGACCATGCATGGTGGCATCATTTCACCGAGGGGCTTGGGATGTAGGATGTAGGAGGGGTTGCTGGTTCACCTCCCAAGCTCAGGATGAATTCTTTACAGCGACAACAGCTTTGCAAAAACTGGACCAGATAGAAACACAGAATCCTAGAGTTTGAAGGAATCATGAATGTCATCCAGTTCAACCCTCAGCCATGCAGGAATCCGCAACTAAAACACTCCTAAAAGATGCCCATGCAACTTCAAAGATGGAGAGAACCAACTTCTAGGGCAGTCTATTCCATTGTTAAACAGTTTTTAAGTTGACTTATTTTCAGCCTTGATCTGTTCAAAGATCCACGTGTTTGTCTTTTTGACCATCCACGGTATCCTTAGCACATCTCCAGCCTCACCATCCCAAGTTAATTTCTCTTCTTCCTATCCACTTTCTACATTGTCCAGGTCTCACAACCATTGATGGTGATGGGAAATACAGTGGCTTGGAGGATTCTAACTTTGGTGTTCAGCTTGATATCTTTGCACTTTGGGATCTTGTCTAGTTCTTTCATAGCTGCCCTTTCCAATCCCAGTCTTGGATTCAGCACTTTGGACAGGCCCTTTAAAACCTGGACTGATTTGCATCAAGCTTTCCTCCTAAATTTTACCCAGACCTCAACATATGGTGATCCTGTGGATGAGACATCTCTAAGATCCCCTGTCCTCCATTGCTCTGATCAGATCCTGCAGATTAAAGCTTGTGACCTCTCTGATATACATCTGACACATGGTCTTCCTTCCTTCCTTCCTTCCTTCCTTCCTTCCTTCCTTCCTTCCTTGTTGTTGTGTGCCTTCAAGTCATTTCTGACTTATGGCAACCCTAAGTTGACCTTATCATGGAGTTTTCTTGGCAAGATTTGTTCAGAGGAGGTTTGCCTTAGCCTTCCCCCGAAGCTGAGAGCATGCGACTTGCCCATGGACTTGCCCTTGCCCACTACATCAAGCTGGCTCCCTCTCTTTCTGCTGCCTTCTATATGTAGGTGCCATTAAGGTTTGTTGGGGGCTTTGGCCATGCAAACTGAGATTGTGGTTTTTCAGACCAGGGAGAGCATTTCTTTGTTGAAAGAGGGAGAGCATTTCATTCTTGAAGCAGGGGTGGGAATCATGTGGTCCTCCAGAGGTTTTGGGACTACAATTCACATCAGCCCTAGCAAACATAATCAATGGTGAGGAATGCCATTGTTGAAACCCTACCTCTAAGAGTTGTTTGGAGCAGTGACTCCCAAGTCAACAAGTGATGGTGAATACACTCTAGACCCCAGTGCAAACTTTAAAGGCGTTATCTAAGGTGGTGAAGCTATTTTGAAGAGATATAGTTCAATACCCTGACCAGCTCCTCTGAAGTCCATATGAATCTGGAGTGAGTTCACCCCTGCATCAATATGGAAGCTATCAGCTTCTGTTGACCTGCATTACTGGGTTGACTCTAGGACCACACACACAAAACCAAAACCACAATGTGATCCTAACAGTCAGGGATACAAGGACAAAACATCACACAAAGGAAAATGAAGGAGGGAGGGCATGCATGGCACCAGAGACAAACTGAGCCATAGATATTTTTAAGTGCAGGGAAGAAACAGTGCGGCTGTCTTTGCATAGATAGGAAGAAATGAGTTGTGTGGCCAGGTAGGCATTATCTCTTGGAAAATTTCAACACAGATGTGTGCATCTGTGTGTGTGTGTGTGTGTGTGTGTGGTGGGGGGGGTTGATTTAAGGCAATCTCTTCACTTTCCCCAATATCAGTTCTTTTAGTTAGCTCTGGGGTAATTAAAGACATAAATCCAGCGTCGTTTGAAATGGGAGAGGAAAATCTCTCGCTCCTCCAAAACATTATTAGCAAAGCTCTCAGAAATTTTGCGCTATTGTTCGGCTGTCATTTCCACATGCTGCACACTACATCTTGTGCTTTGGGGAAACACACACAGAGAGACAGAGCAAAAGACTCACAGCATCCCAGAGAAAGAAAAGAGGTGTTTTCAGGGTATAAAGTGGAACTGGAAAAGCAAAGCAAAATCCAAACCGGTTTAGAGTTGGGACAAAATTCAGCCCTCTGCATTTTGGTAGCTTGTTCAAAGGTGGTGAGATTGTGTGTGTGTGTGTGTGTGTGTGTGTGTGTGTGAAAGAGAAAGAGAGAGAGAGAGAGAGAGAGAGAGAGAGAGAGAGAGAGAACTTGAAAAGTCCTGGACACAACTCATGGTATGTGATGACTTGGGCTAAGTAAGCAAACCAATAGCCTCAAACAGTTGGATGGAGACACTTAACCCTCACCAAACCTTTACATCAAACCCAGTTTAATGTCCTCTAGCTGTTTTGGACTATATCTTCCAGCCTTCCCAGTCAATGTGGCAAACTGCATAGATTGCAGTCCTCAGGAAGACTCAAGGTTGGGAAACTAATGAATAATGTGAGTTCTGATTCAAAAAATGAAGATATAATCAAGGAAGTAGGTAATAATAGGCTTTCTCTTTTCCCTCCTATTCAATTTTGTAAGGTCTGTAATGCATCAGCATTTTTAAGCCTGACTAATTTAAGCATCACCTTATGTGAATTTCAAGCCTCTTCTTCAGTTGGAATGAGTGCATCTGGATAAGTGGACTGAAAATCAGAAAGCGTATGAGAACCCCCCCCCCCAAATCAGCCTTAAAGATGCTGCTAGATTCCTCAAGCCCTGTGCCCTTTTTATTACTGAAACAGCCTGGCGTGGTTATCTCTTTGGAAACTGCTGTAAAGCAACTTAGCATGCATCCATGCTGTAGAAATAATGCAGTTTGGCACCATTTGAACCACCGTGGCTCCATCCTACAAGGATGTGTAGTTTTGGGAGGCACCAGCACTCTTTGGCAGAGAAGGCAAAAGACCTTGTAAAACTACAAATTCCATAGGATGCAGGTACCGCACTTAAAGGGATGTCAAAGTGCATTATTTCTACAGTATAGATGCACTCTCAGTGATGCCTTTGTTTTTGGGGAAAGGAGCTAATTACAGGTCACTTGTCATTGGGAAAAAGCCTTGGATGAGGATGGATTCCTGTACAGTATGGCCAAACTCAGACTCGAACACATGTCCGCGTGCCTCTGCTACCTGTGGAAGCAGCAACAGGACTAGTTGCTTGAGGCTGATGGAAAGAGAGAGGGTCTGACAGCTGGCCTGCTCCGCTCTCTTTGTGCATCAGCCAAAGCCCCCTGTGCTTTGTTTAGGAGCTGCAGCAGCTTTGCAAAATGAATAGATGAAGGCTGCAAATGAAGCATGAAATGAGAAATCCAAGCCTAATGCCCAGAGAAAATGAGGATCACTTGGAATCAGAGCTACAGCGGTACAATCTGCACCTGAACATATTGTGAACCAAAATCCTAAACCATGCTCCATGGACATCATCCAGAGATCGCAGAATTACAACCTGGAATTTAATCTCTCTCATCCTGTCCCGCTTTTCTTATTCTTTCTTCCTTGTTCTTCTTTCCTTCTGTCTCAGTTCTTTTCACTGCAGTATACAACCTACCTTTTCAGAAAGACTTTTTCTTGAGGCTTCGAGGCAGCGGGTAGCACTGCTGTGAAAGGAAGGTTCATTGCAGTGTGAGCCCCAGAGTTTTCATAAGGCTTGACACAGATTACAGTCTGGGTGAGACCAAGTCTACAAAAGCTCATGCTACAACATCTTGTGCGCAGTTAGTCTCAAAGGTGCTACAAGATCCCTTTGCATACTGATATTCAGATTAGCACAGCTATGTCTCTGAATTCTAAGTAGGATTGGAGATCGTGGAAGTATCAAATGAAGTACCCTTGAAATACCAGATGAAGCTAATATGAAATACACAATATTTAGGATCCATGAATGAACAGGCCCTGAAAGTGTGGCCACTTGAATACCTGACTGGGGTCAGGGCAGATGGTTGGATGTGGACCCCACTGGATGGATCTCCAGGGAGATGGCCCTTCCACTCCATTGATAGTGATGCTCCTGGCATAGCAATGAGGCTACTAATAAGGTCTATCTCCTTTACCAGGTTATATCAATTTGATACCACTTTTATCTGCTTGGGGAGAAATTTGGAAGCCTCTGTGAGAGGCTTATGAAGTTATGAAGTCCCCATATCAATTCCCAAGGTGCCCTGTCAAGACTGACTAAGGAGTAAAGCAGACTGTCTTGGGAGCTACAGTTCAGGGGAGATACAGAAGGTCTGTAGCAGAGAATTCTAATCAATGCACTAAACTACAAAGCCCAGGGATCCTTAATATGATACTGTGACAGTTAAATTGGTATCCAAGTGATATAACCATGTATATAACTATGTCAATTGGGCTTGATTTCTGAACAGACAGACAGCATATCTTGAAAAAACCTATAACTCCCAGAATGCCACAGTCAGCATGGCCAGCTACATTCCAAAAAAATCTACCTTTTCATACACACTTACAAGTGGTTTTGGGAGACCTTTGAACCAGATTCAAGAGGTGACCCTGCCTTGAAGGGTGGTGGAGGCTCCTTCTTTGGAGCTTTTGAAAGCGAGGTTGGATGGCCATTTGTCAGGAGTGTGTTGACTGTATATTCCTGCATGGCAGAAGGGGGTTGGAATAGATGACCTTTGGGTTCTCCGTCAATGACCTGATGGCTTCCAGAGCACATCCAATGCTTTCTAAAAGGTTCTCAAGCCCTTTTGATTTCTGGGCTGACTCTGGACTTCATTGGCAAAAAGGGAGTGGGTTGGAAAATGTCAGTACGGATTGTTGGAGAAGATTGGTGGAGAGGGAACGGAAAAGGCGGTTGGTAGCAAATTCCAGCCTTGCAAAGCCCAGGAGACCTGCAATCATTAATGCCTAATTATCAGCTTCTCAGGGAGGTGATAAGAACATGGCGATGAATATTCATGTTGGAGGGGAGGAGTTGGGTCCTGACCTTGTCATCGCAGCAGATAGAGGCAGCATGGGCTGTTTCTGAGTCAGGAAAGACGTTTTGGCTTAAGCAGTCTGGAGATGGAAGGGATCGCTGGGAAACAAGATGGGAAAACAGACGTCTGTGCCGAATTGTGACCTCCTGATGTCCACTCCGAGGAAGGCTACACCTTTTGCACACTATTGATGAGTGCACAGACCTCTTCTCTTTGCTTGCATGATGGCCCTTGCTAACTCTGGTCCAAAACACACTGCAGAAATAACCCAGTTTGAGACTTTAATTGCCCTGGCTCAGTGCTAGGGAATCCTGGGGGTTATATTTTATTATGGCCCCAGACAGAGAAGGCTCAATGCCTCATAAAACTAGTTTACAGAATTTCCTAGCATTGAGCCAGGGCAGTTAAAGCGCTCTTAAACTGGGTTATTTCTGCAGTGTGTTTAGGACCTTCGTTTTCTCTGCAACAGCATAAAGTATCTTGCACTGGGGAGTCAAAACACACTGCAGAAATAATCCAGTTTGAGACCGCTTTAACTGCTCTGGCTCAATCAGGGACGTAGCTAGGATTTTAGGAAGGGGGGGGTCCAGACTAAGTGCCACCATTATAATGGGGCTTGAGTGCGGCGGCGCAGCAGCACACACCATTCATTTTTCTAATGGAAGGGGG